>NC_040242.1:6005681-6308712 GCF_001444195.1 Xiphophorus couchianus | reverse complement strand
GTTTTTATGCATTTTTTAGCAGCAAATTTGCCCTATAATAAAAAGTTTATTATGTTGGCAGGCATTTAATTATAAGGGCATCAATAAATAAATCAAAGAAAAATGCTTGATAAAAGGTGAAACTTTTTACATAAGGAGATCCTCAAATTACCTTTATTGTGGCAGAATTCATGAAAATATACACAAACCTTTTGCAAAAAAAGATAATTTTACTGTATTTTTATACAATTTTCTAGCTGCAACAATTAGGAGTACACTATTAGTTTTAATAGGTAGTTTAAAGAGGTAAGATAAAATGGTAAAATGTTTTTTTCTTTGAAAACGTGCATCTTTGTCTGAACTGACACAGAAAACTCTCCGATAAGGAAAAAAGAAAAAAATCCTGGCATTCAGATAAATATACTCATATTAACAAACCATGCACATACTATACTTGTTTATCTTGTAATCATTATTTGCTGGATGATAACTGTATTAAGAGCGACTAAAAATAATTTTTTCATTAAAAACACAGACATTGAATGCATATTCCCCCATCTCCTAAAGGGATGTGCACTGTCAGCATTTGTGTGTGTTTTTTTTGTGTGTGTGTGTGTTTGTACGGCTGGATATTGATGCCCTAATGTCATAATGGATTCTCAACGGACCTAGTGACGCTGTTCAATTACACTACAGCCATTCATTGAAAGAGTACATTTACATGAGTGGTTGAATACAGCCCAGCATTTGCAGCATGATGAGCTATTAGTTTTACTGCAATGCAGACTCCGAGTGACCAGGAGATTTTTTTTATTTTTTATGATTTGATTCACACTTAATTTGATAATGAAGACGAGAGAGTGTCTGACAAACAGCCTCTGAGACTACAAAGCATTGTCTGGTAATCTATAAAAAAAAAATACACACACACACAATAAGAGCAAATTAAATAGAATGCAAAATGCTTGATGCTTTTTTAATGCAGTGAGCAGCTTAACACCCGCAGCATTTGGCATTTACATTTTGCATTTGTCTTTTAGAGAAACGGCTTAAAAAAGGTTTCCAAGAAAGAGGGGGAATGGTGTGTAATGTAGTAATCAGAAGAAAAACATTAGGGCTCTTAAAAGTTGCAATTTAGTCTTTAAAGTAGCACTAGTTTGAAATAAATAACTCAAAAAGAAAGGGAAACACTGTACAAATTGATCATTCTGAAACACTTAAGAAACTAGATGAAGGTAAGTTGACCTGAGTGAAATCCTCCCCCAACTCCTTCTTCAAATCAAACAAAATTAGAGTCAAACGTTTGTGCTGGTTTATGCAACAAAAATGTTCTTTTTAAAGATATTAATAAATATTTCCAGAGCTCAACGGCCAACTAGCCCCCCACTTTTTCAGAATCAAACAAATAGGGTGTCAATCAACTATGCTACAAAAAGTTTGACACCATCTTTGTTTCATTTGAATAAGGTGGGAGGGTTGATGGCTGGGGGTGACTTCACTCAAGTTCCTTTCACTGGGTGTTGCTGGTTGACCTTTACTAATTTGTTGCCTACAGCATCCGGTGATTTATCTTGGAGGTAGATGATTAAAGCTGTTTGCATAAATAAATTTGAAAAAGGTTTTTTTCACCATAAATTTGCTACTTTTAATGTTTTTGTTCACAAAATAATTGCTTTGTGTTAGTTTGGATGTTGATTAAATTTGAAGGGAAGGTTTTTATTCTTACATGAAATAAAATGAATTAAAATTAAAATTTTTGGGGAACATGCAACCTGCTTCCACATACCTGGATGGCATTTGTGACGTTCCAGCTCGCCTCCCAGGCCGTGATGGTGGGGTGGGAATTCAGAGCTGTGGCATCAGTGCCGAGGCTCTGAACTGGAGAGGCCAGATTTGTGGTGACATGCTCTTTTTGAAGTGAAATGAATAGCTTATGAGTGCTCGTCATTTCATCTTCTTCGTTTTCCTTATTTCTATCGCCAGAGAGTCTCCCTCTAGAAGACCTCTGTACCATGCAGAAAGTACTCATTTTCTCTGGATTCTGGTTTAAACTTAAATTCTTCTCCCTCTTGTTACCTTGCATCTCAGACAATTGTTTTTCCTTGCCAAAGCCTTTTGTATTTTTGATTGGACAGGAGTTTGCGGAAGTGATGTCAACAGATGTGGAGAGTACATCAGCTCCAGTTTCTTCAAACATTGGACTCTCCAGCCTGGGATTAACAGTGGATCTTAGACTTTTGTGTTTATCCTTCAAGGTTTTGTCATCTTCATGTGTGAAAACCTGTCCATTTTCACCTGTGGATGATTGGCTTTCTTTGGTGTCATCACTCTGGGGATTATTTCTGCTTTTGACGCTTTTAATAGGCGATCTTTCACCCTCGGTGTAGGTTCGATTCAATTCATCATTGCATGTCAGAACCAGCATCTCTTCATCTTCTTCATAAAGCCTGTCCAGGAAAACCTTTCAAGTGAGTTCCTCCAGCAGCGTCATTCAATTGATCATAATAAAGAGCCACATTCTTACACTATGACCAAGCTCAGAAGTATTCAGAAAATCTAGGAATCCCCAAAAATTTGGTGAGTAAAATTATGCTAATGTTTATAATGCAGTAAACTCATAATTATGAAAAAGTAAGACATACTATTCCTAATTGAGAAAATAAATGTCCATCAAGTTGTGACTTACCTTGTTGTCCGATCCCAGACTAATCTTGGCACGGCCCGTCCCAACAGAGACCAAACTACCCTCCAGGGCTGCCCAGGGCTTCGACCCCAGAGACGGGACCCCATCTTCAGCCTTGGCTCCAACACACTCTGCCTTCATGCGTTGTGAGGTTCAGAGTTATAACCCCACTCACATTTGAATAGATATGTTCAGCCAAACACACACACACACGCCCACACACACATAGCTGCACACAATGTGGGCCCAAATGTTTTCAAATAAGGCATTCATACACAGTGATTGACAGGTTGTTGAGCTGTAACTTTATAATATGCCTGTGCTTTCAGCAGTGAAGGACTAAACAGTTTTAATGGCCTTCACAGCAGGTTTGTTTACACTCAAAGAGGCAGTCGATGGAAAAAACCCTTTGCATGTGCTCCTGAAAATAGTCAATCAAAATCTTATATTTTAGTATATAAAGATGTGTGCAAAACTTTCAAATCATTAATTTGTTTTCTAAATTTTGGTGCTAAAAAGTCAAATAAATCCTTTTTGTTGGTACTATTTTTTTTAAACTGAGAAAAATGTTTTTTGTTTTTTTTTTTTACATAATTTTTTGTTGAACTACCAAATTTGGACCTTTAAATCTTTGAGACATTCTTAAGACTACTAAATTGTGTAGTAGATAACTTGGCAAATAATTATTTTGTTACCATTTCAAAATAGCAGAAAATACTAATAATACCACAGCTTGACAGAAAAATCTTTTACCATATAAATAAGTTTGGTAATTCTAACTTTTGGTCTGATTTAAAAGTATATTTTTATTCAGTCTATGTAAACTTCTGGTTTCTACTGTATGTGTGAACAACCAAAGTGTCCAGAAGAGCGCAGTCCTAGGAACAGCTAAAATATTTCTTGTTTTATTTTGGTGGTCTGATTTCTTTGTGCTCTGTGTATTGTTTACTTCCTGTTTTCTGGTACTTCAGTCTTTTGCTGTCTTAGTCACATTTTCGTTTTACTCTTTGAGTTATGCTTTTGTTGCAGGGTATAATACTCATTTTATCTTGTTAATATTAGATCTAATTGTTTTGATTATCTGCATTAATTTAGTTTGGTTTGGGGTGTGCAAGGAATGTAGTTGGGTCCTTTGTCTGGAAGAGGGGTGCGTTGGCGCCATAATCAAAAGAGTCCACTAGGGGGTCTAGTGCGCTCTTCTCTACACTCAATAAAAGAGTAAGTGAAAGCGCACTGATTTCATCTTGTGATCATTTCTTCTCTTACATTTGTCCTTTTATAAGTTCTATCACTTTTGTTGAGTCATACTCTGCTTAATTATTATTTTGCTTTCTTGTTTCTCCGAGCTAGTTTCTTATTATCAGGCTTCACATTAAATTCCATCATTTGATTGTCATTTACAGCAGAAATTAATTCCACCAGTTTTCAGCTTTAGTAATCACCCTTTATATCACTTTTTGCTTCATTCTCTCAGTACTGGATCTGCCAGGTGATCTGCTTAACTGTTGTTGGATTTGTGGTGATAGTTCGAATCTGAATTTTGGACTTATATTATTAGTAAGTTTCAAATATTGTCATTAAACCTTTTTAACTTGCGTTAACTCTGCCCCTGCCTCTATTTTGGTAATCTCAAAACACCATACTGACACTGACAGTATGGTCAGTGTCAGCATCCCTGGGACTGATAAACCCACGTAAAATCAAAAACTTTTAAAGACCTTCTGAAAGCCTGGAGAGGTGAAGATGCTTTAAAGACTGCAGGAAAGTCTTTCTAATTGGAAGCAAAACAAAATTAGTGTGCTTCTTAGCTCTGGGCAGAAAAGATCTCCTGCAGTGGTCCGTGCTGAAGAAACTTCTCACAGAACGCGTTGTCGTCAGATTACGATGCAAAGTGAATGTTGAGTGTTTTCTATAATGGCTAGCATTTTGTGAACCATCTTTCTGTGATTAATCACCTCTCCCACAAAAGAGCCAATCGTCTTTATTAGCTTGCTCAGCATTTTTAAGTGACTGATTCTGATGCTGCTGCTTCCCCAGATGACTGCAGAAAAGTCTGCACTTTTACCAACGGAGTTACAGAAAATGGAACATTCTTACTACAGATGCTCAAGGACCTAAAGCTTGTTCAAGAAATACCAAAGTGCTTTTGCAGAATTGCCGACTCGTTGACCACGTCACTGTTGCATCTTATGCAATCTGTTCTCCAGGTGAATAAACATTGATTTTTATAGTCTTGTGTGCTGCTTTGCAACATAAATACATTAATATCTTTTGTGCAAAACACAGAGTGCTTGGAATTCATGTTTTGAGCTACATGTATAATTTATGTTGTACACACAACCAAGCTGTTTGTTGTTTTCCTTCACTTAACACTTCATAGCAGCATCCAGCTGTGTTTTAATAGGTGTCCATGTTTTGCCCCAGAGTGTGGTGAGTTGTGCAGGGCAGCAGGAGGAGCCATAGAACAGTAGTGTATGTAGCTTGCAGGACTCAGCAGGACAAAAACTTCTCTCATGTTTCAAAGTATTTTTGCGCACAAATAGATTTTTTTCCACATCTACTTTTCCCCCATTGTGTGCTCTGTTTGTATTAACCAGGACGGAGTTGATGTTATATTTTATTTGCTTTGTAGTATTGAGGCTTTTATCTCCAAGCTCTGTTTCAGAAAAAAAAGCGCTGATGTACTTTGTAGGACCCTTTTAGATGCCATGTTTTAGTGCCCGTCTCACCTTGAGAGGTTTTTATGTCTATCCATCTTCATATCCATCCATCTCTCTGCACTATTTTTGAAGGAGGAGAGAGAAAAGGAGGAGGCCTGGAGGAAAAGTTTGGCTCAACTTGTGTGAAACTTTTCTGTGTCATTCAACACCAAAGCGCCGGAGAGGACCGCGCGCACTCCGCGGCGCGCAGCAGGGCATCAAACTACACAGCGCGAGATGGATCGAGTACTACTTCTTTCCCTACTGGTGCTTATCGACGCGTTGCTATGGCAATGCTGCCATACCCAGCAGAGAGGTGAGTCATCAGAGAACGATAGGTAATCGATGCTCCAATAGCCGCCGCTGTTGTCGTTTAAGAGTGACAACCAGAGCTCGGTGTCGAAAAGAAAGGTCCTTGTTCATGCCCCGAACTCTACTTTACAGCTAAAAGACCGACTCAATATCTGACACAAACCTATGAAAAGCACTTCCTCTGGTCTGGCTTTTCCATTTGTGTGTAGCCGAACCACATCTCGACGTACACTAAGTCCCACGGCAAAGTTTTAAATGGGATCAGATGAAACTCCCGTTATCGATGAACACAGGAACACATGTGAGCCAGAAGGACTTGCAGAGAGATTTTGGCCTGCTTGTTTGCTCTGTTTGAGAAGTCGGAGATTACAGACAGACGTGTTATTTCTAAAGCCATAAATTATGTTGAGTGTTTGAACCTTTCTACATCATGAACTTTTAAAGATCCTCTGGTGATAAGAGGCAGAAAAATGTCATTTGGCTACTTTGGACTGCAGCTGGAAAACGATTAATCAGTCTTTCAAGTTTAACTTTTTAATACTATCAATCATTTATCCTGCAGTATAGCATAAGATAAAAGGCACCTGTTATTTAGTAAGTTATGTTTTTTGTTAAATGTTGGAGTGTTAGACTTCTTATGTCATTGTGATTTAATACTGATATCAGAATCTTATCTGACACCGCAGTAAAAAATCTTGAATTTATGTTATATACTTTTTTAAGGATTCAATTCAGGGTATCTAAAGACTCTTTACAAAAAAGTAATTTTTATTCAGCCACATATAAATTCCAGATTGTATTCAGTCAGACTTGCAGCATTCACATTGACATTACAGCAATCTCTAGTACTGAGCATGCATGTGGTGACAGTGGAGAGGAAAAAATTACCACATATTTTGGTGCATCTAAAAGTATGAGTTTTATATAATCTCCGTCTAAATGTACAGAAAAAAGTGGATTTATAATGTTATAAAGAACAAGTGTAATAGAGAGTGGTTTAATGGATGTAGACTCTTACATCCATTACAGTGTTACAGTGTTGTTGATATGTTATCTTGTTTTTCTTCTCAATACTTTATGACCACCTGAGCATGTGGGGAAGAAATTTCAGTGTTATATATACAGTCTACAACAGTCTTAACCACTTGAAGTAATCAGAAAATCTGACTTTTACACTGACAGAGCCACTTTGATCCTTTGGCAGACCTTGAATCTTCATCACTGTAGATGGAGCACACGCAACGAGTAACATAAAATTAATTAGAATTATACTATTCATAAGAATAGATTTAATGTTGGTACAATCCACACAAATGTGTAGAGCAATGAGATTAGATTCATAACTATACACACATAGACTCTATTGTGCACAAGTACTATGATGTTTGTACATATTAGTCAATGTTTTTGTTATTGCGTTGGTATTGACTAAAACTAATGGACAGATGTAAAATTTTGTGGTTTTGTTGTTTGGCAGTCAACATTGTGTCTTAATATAGAGCAGTAAATGCTCTGGGGAAAAACAGCTTTTGAGTCTGCTTGTGTGGGTGCAAAAGGCTTTGTAGCATCTACTTGTTGGCAGTAGTTTAAACAAGTGTTGGCCTAGGTGGGTGCAGTCCTTATGTGTTCCTTACTGGGTAATTCCTGTGATTTTTGTCCATATTCATACTATTGTAGGGTGATATGAACTGCAACTTTTCAGACATATAGTTTCAGTGCAATTAAATAGGGGTCAAAGTCTCTACTGGTTTGTCAGCAGTAGAGAGAAGATAAAACTTAAAAACTTAAAAAGGAATAATGGGATTTCTCAACATAATGTCAATCCAGTTTATGTTGTCCATGAAACATACACTGTAGTTCTCTGTCTGCAAACTTTAATTATTATTTAATCCATCTATACATACTTTCTGTCCCCTTTTATAAAGAAATGAATAGTATTCATTTCTATTCATAAACCAGACTAATCTAATCAAAGAAAGAGAATATGAGTAATATTAATTTCTTTATAAAAACTCAAAACAAAACTAAGGCGCAATTGATGTTTTCCAGATATTTCCAGTTTTATGTTGTTAATAAAATGTACATTCAGCCTTTGCCTTGACTTTGCTGTATTTGTTTCTTGGCACTATCCTTATATATATATATACTGTATATATAAGAGGATAACAGTTTTTCTTTGTCCAAGATGCACAGATCCTTACAATAAACAGCTCTCTGTGTCATGATGAGGCTATGGAGGCTGTACTGGATCAATATGTAGGGAGGCTGAGTTATCAAGTGAATTTGAAGATTTTAATAAAAATGATGAAAATATGAACTTTCAAAAACCATAGGGAGCCAGGGCAGAACAAAACATATTTTCCACAGAGAAAAACCAGCAAGGCCCCTTGTGTTGCCCCACATGGTGTGAAACAGGAAAGTATGGAAGGAACTAGCAAGGAGTAAGAGGAGAAGAGGTGCTTAAGTATTGGGAGATTGAATGCTGAACAAAAAACCTGGGTTAATGAGCTAACAGGCTGCAGGTGTGAGGGGAGAGAGAGAAGGCAGGCTGAGGAGAGAGAGAGGAAGTGACTTAAGGGGTGAGGAAGAGTACATAGTTAACTAGAAAATAAATCTAATACTAAAGAATAACAAGATCTAAGAAACATAATTAAACTAGAGTAACCAAGAATAATGAGAAACAATAAATAAACTAGAATGTCTAAAGACTGAACTAAAATTAGAAAAAAAACAGACAAATCTAAACAAAGAAAGAGACAGAGGAACACAGAATAAACAAACCCAAAACCAACTCAAACAACCCAAGATTACAACACTCCAGTATTAAACGTTTCTTCTTTACGCACTTTCTGTTTGAAAAAGATAGAATTTTTAGTACACTTGGGGGAAAAAAAAACAAAATGTGTAAAGAATTTGATAACCTCAATTGAGTAAGGAATGATACTTGAATTGATTAATCTACTTGTGGAACAAATCGTGCCATGAAATGAACCAGAAAGAGCGACTGTTCTTTTATAGGGCGTGTGTTGTGTGTATTTGTGTGTGTTTGGGTCGTGACATTGTCAACAATGAAAAATGAACAATAGAGCCTAGTTAAAGATGAGGACTGACAGCCGAGATGGAAAAGAAAAGAAAAAAAAACACCAAATAGCATATCAAGAAATTCTGTTGTGTGAAGGTCATATCTTTAATGTGTTTCCTCAAGTAAAAATCAGATACGTTGTTATAAAATTTGCCTAATATTGAGTTGGATTCCGCTTTAGTTTTCAGAAAAGTCCATAACTATCTGAGCGAGCATGGCAGAAAAATGTCACCTGGATTTGTGTTTTCCTGTTTCTGGGATACAATTCTAGATCGCTGTCGCAACAATGTGGTCTGAAGATGGAGTAGACATCTCTGGTCTCAAAATGTGCAATAAGACAAAAGAGACTTCACTAATTTTCCCAAGCAAAATTGTATAGGAAGACAATGGCAAGTCTGGGTTCCTTTTGAAGGTAATAGGAAAATGTGCTAAGCAGGCAGTGGCTTTGTCCTGATTTAGCACTGCACATGCTTTGGTCTATCCCCACCTGTGTATAAGCCAGGATCTAAGTTTTTCCAGAAGAACATTATTTTTTAACTCTACTTATAACTGGTCATAAAGATATAATTGATTATTGAGTTTATTTCCATGCTTAGGGAGAATTTGGTGGTGTTATCTGTCTCCAAACTGATTAGAACAAGGTATTGCTTGCCATGCCTTTTTCTATTTATCTTCTTGAGAACATCCCCTGTTTGTGTTTAACTCAGGAGTGCTGTGGACCTCCTGCGGAGGAAACGGAGGGGGGCTGTCATCAGTATGGGAGCGTTTCTGCATACTTGTGTGTGTGTGTGTGTGTGTGTGTGTGTATGAGATAGAGAGAGAAGAGAGTAGAAGAAGGCGGGAGAGGCCATCTGTGTTAGCAGCCTCATTACTAGGCGTGTCAACCAGGCATGCTCTCTGTCAGCAACGGAGCTCAGACAGACACCAGGAGATAATCAGTAGAAGAAAAAAGGAGGGGGAGGAGGCCCAGGTCTGAAAGAGAAAGGAAGATGTGGTCTTCAAGAGTTGTTAGGCATTGGGTGAGATATTAATGAAGTGGGTAGATGGATGGCCCAGAGGAACTACGGGAGAGGATGAAGTTTTTAAGAGAGATGATGACATAGAGATAAAACTTGTGGTAGAATAATAAAACTGTAAGAGTCCAAAATATAATGAAAGCTTTCCTAACTTTTTTCTCTGTCATGTATTTGCTCTGGTTTTGTTGGCTGATAATTAATTTTTTTTTTTTTATTGGTGGTGTTAAATGTTCATTCAAATTTACTAAACGTCTTGTTTTAATTTCAAGACCAGATATTCCAACTTTGATATCTGTGGGAGGAGATTTACGTACAGTGTGGTAGGAAACTAGAAGATCCTTTAACCGTCCTACAGTCTTAAGAGATGGGGTCATTAAGCCTTTTACTCTGTCACAATGACCCCGCATGCGCTTTTACAAGGCTCTTTTTGTGTGTGGCTTTGAGAACTGACAATCTGATGCGACAAACCCCCGCTTCCCTGCTGTCTGAACGCAACATTTGCCACGCTCCTCCTGAGCTTTGCACTAACATTGCAGGAGGGATAATCAAAGACTGTCCTGTAGGGTCTCTACTTAATCCAGTGTGCTTCAGTCTTATTGAGTTTACTCTTTCATTTACTGACTGTGTGTGTGGGTAGACCTACTTCCACAGTTTATTGGACTTTTTCCATTGCAAGTAGGTGGGAGGACTTGGTTAGAAGATGTGGGATTTTCCTGGGTTTATCATCATTTTAACCAGAATAGGTTTGTGATTTGCTCCTGATGCATTGGTATTTATGCTTAAGTGTCACTGTTTATGTTTTTTTTTTTCAAACTATAAGTGGTTAAAATGGATGTGTATGTCTGTGTGTGAAATGAATCTAGATTGTGAATCAACTGGGAAATCAACATTTTATTTGGCAAAACCATGTAACTTACTCATAATATCCACTTCCCTCAGAAGCCTTATTATGCAGCTTTAATAGGCAAAGAATTAGGAAGGCTGGGAAAACTGATTTCCCTGTTGACGTTTATCATATGTTAATATAATCACATCTGCAGAGTGATACGATGATTTGTTGTTTTTTTCCTTCTATCACAGGATTTGCTTGGTAAAATTGACCTTTCTGTGGCTAAAACATCTTTAAGTAACTGCAGGTTATTTTAATGTTGATTTACCCAATTTGGGCAGTGTATGATGTGATGAGACGTCAACACTGGTCATGCAGTGAACATGATGTAAATCCAGCTTAGTTGTATTAGAGATTTTATTTTAAGGTGTGTTAATTTCAGTGTATGTTTCTAAGATGGGAATTTAAGAACAGTTGAGCATTGGTAACTGAATTTGAATGCATAAAGTAGTTGATGAGCCCTTAGTCTTTTTCAGCATTGTTTTAACCTTTACAAAAAAACAAATCTGGGAGACAGATTGATCGTTATGTCTAAATGCAGAATTCAGATTTCTGTGAACTCTCTTTCTTCCACCTTTGACTTTGTACTGCAATGATTAGTGTGATTGTTTTGCTACCTTTAACCCAATTGTATAAGTTGTAGTTACCAGCATTCAAACCAAAAGTGAATAAAATTGAACAGTCACAACATTTTGAATTTGTATGTTGCATGGTTGCTGCACAAACAAGTCTTACTGTTTCTCCTTTGCTTCAAGGCAGCAAACATATCACCAATGACATTGTGTCAAAGACATTGATCGCACAAACACCAACAGGTGTTTAAATGCTTGGATATTAGAGGATCTTTTTACCTGCTAAAATTAGCCAGGTGCTAATTTGAACTGGTGCTTTACGTCTGCTGACAGTTAGGTTGTGGTCAGGACGAAGGATTTGATTGTAAAGACTTCAAATGCAGTTAATTATCTTGATTTTAGTTTGAGTATTTGTACATACTAAAGGACACTGGACAGATGATGTAAACTCAGGCAGTTAAACTTCAGCTGCATGAGTCTATTACTGAGAGCTTTTAGAAAGAAAAATAGACCAGCAACTTTACTGGTTATTCGGATTACTTGCCCTATGTGTATGAAGGACCCTTATAACATCCTTTTCTTCACTCCAGACCCACTTGGGGTGTTTACTGCCATAAAGTTCAGTGTCAGTCATCGGACAGCAGCACATGGGTTCAGTTGAAGACCTATTCACAGTTAGCTAAATTCACCTTTCCATTTTTATGATGGTAAAGCAGAAAATGTTTTTCCCATTCTGCTTCCCATAGAACTGTTTGGCATTGGGATGGTGTAACTGGTGACCCTGAGATGCCACTCTTTTCTGCAGTTCTATTTCAGGCAGCCATGGAGATTTGTTTCCCTCTCCTCTGCCTTCCATGCATTGTTCGAAAATAAGTTTGGCACAGTGTTTTTTGCTTTTAACATTTTATATATTGTTTTGACTGTAGATATTGACAAGTTTAAATGAACAACTATTTTCTTGTGGAAATTTTCTGACTTTTACAGTAAACACATTGGCCATCTACTCTAAGTGACAAGTTTTCGTTTCTTTTCCTATTTCGAAGAGGGGATTAGATAAATGGTCCTCTTTGTCAAATCATATTTAGAAAATTGCTTTAATTGTGCTTTATGCAATTCATATATTTTAGCAAAACATTGTCCTGGTTTAGTTGTTGATAAACAGAATGGAATATATCTTAGAAAAATTAACTTTTGTTATTGCAACTCTATAAGAGGAATACAGTTAACATAGTTTGATACACAATCATTTTAGCAGTCTATAGTTACTATTTATATATTTAATATTGATTTGGTAAATTTAGTTAAAGCTGCTGGAAATATTGTTTTCTCAAATGAGTTCTGAAATTAGATTACTAAAATCTAATATTCAAGTATTTTAATGTAATTAGTGTAAAGTCAATGCAGCTTTTTAGAGACTTACAAATACAAATTTCATCTGATTGTAGTTTCAACTTGTCATACATCAACTGTCTTCCATTTTGAAGGGCTTTGTTGTAGCCCTTCATGTGTACTACAGCTATTAAAAAAGGTTTGCTGCTGTGTGTTTTGGAAATGTGCTTATTTGCTTTTATCAATGTGTGGCAGATTATTGGCTTTATTGCAACACCATGGTGTTAGTTGACTTATGGCCTTTTTCTGGTTAAACAGTTCATTCTCCTAAAAACCAAAATCTTTTTTCTTTTTCTTTTGTAAATAAAATCCGGGTCTGTGTATGTGTGTGTGCTACTGTGTGTGTATCCTGGCTGTCTTGTTGTCAGAATAGCATTGATAATGCTGAGGAGAAAATCAATAGTTAATTCTACCAGGGACACAATAGCTGCTCTGCCCAGCTCTATTCCACAATGGGCTTAGACACAGAGAGAAACAGGGCATGAGTTGATGAATTGGTAAGTGTGAGGGTGTGTGTGTGTGTATGGGTGTGTTCTTGTGGGTGTGTTTTTGCGAGTTCATATAAGGGAGTGTGCATTTGTGTTGTGCAAAAGACTGTTTGCTGTGAGATATGGATTTGCTGGGAACAATATTGAACTTGAAAAATAAATTTAATGAGTGTTTTCAGGTGAAGGTGCAACATCCAGGTAGGTTTAATTAGATTCCACATTTAGGATACATATGGCTTATAAATTATCCCATGTGTTTGCATAGCTTTTATAAAGAAATAGAAGGTAAACAAATTGTAATGTTTACCCAGCAAAACCTGCTACCTTCGCTAAAAAATGGCGTTTTACGAGGTCACCCCGTATTATGGTTCTCCAACCTGTACTTGACATTGCTAAAATAGATAAAATTACCCATCTTCACTCTGAATAACTGCAGCAGTGGACTGTGATGGTTTCGTTCCTGTGACCTTTTCAAATTTCTTCACACATCTTCAGCAGCTGTATTCCTAAATTACTTTGCAGCAGAAATTTACTTTTAGTTTACTTGGTAGCATACTTTGAAAAGTAAAGCACAAATTATAAAGAAACTTCTTGGAACTTTTAAGGCCAAATGCCTTTGCAAACAGTTAAAACTTGCTGAGCATGTACAGAAACCAATCAGATGAAAAATTTTGCAGCACTTTATGTCCCGAAGGCAATCATTGTCCATTTCACTTTTAGCTTCAGATCATAATTCGACAGATGATGAGGTGTCACATGGTTGCAGGACATTCGTTTTCAAGGCACACCAAGTTGAGCTCCTGTGAAATAACCTCCTCATGATGTTTTGTCACATGTGTGGTTTACAACAGTATAGTAAACACCGCAATCATGGGAGACATGACTGTTACTAGTTTTGAAGTTCAGAGGAGGAAATAAATATTAATGAGTTGTAACATTTTATTTTCCATGTTATCAGAAGTAAAGAAAAACAAAAAGAATGCCAGGCGTCGTTGGGACGTTTGCCTGCTGTAGTGGACCAGAACTGAAAAGGGGGAGTTCAGTGTTTTAGCATACTTCCTCAGAAAATAGTTCCTAAAAGACTATCCATTCTGACTGAAAAACTGACTTCTGGAAGTTGAATAATTGGGGAAATAAACAACATTTTGTCCAATCGTAGTTTCACATTGGACAGAATTTTCGAAACGTTCCCTGTTTGGAAAGTTGAAAAGGAGAAGCAGAAGACATGAAGTTGAGAACAAAATGACTCAATTTTCGTCACGACTTTGGGATATTGGCCCGACTATGCAGATCCCTTCAAACTCTGTCCCAGACAAGTAAGGGTGAATCATCTGCCACTTGAACGTCTGCTTTGTCTGATCATTATTTTTATTCTTTTTCATTTGAGTTGCTCTTGTCAGGAAAGAATTTCAGATGGGCTTAATGAATATGCTTCTGAATTTAGGAATGTGTCAAAAGTCATTCATTGGCCACAGTATTTACTTGCTGCTTATGTCCATTCTCTCTATTGGATATTGTCATCATTGTCTAGTGTAAATTCCTACTTTAAACTGTGATGCTAGTTCTTTTCTCTTTTTTTGGAATATCTGAAATTCATAGCAAATTAACAAAATTAACATTGTAATTGTACAATTATTGAAATGTCCTTCAAACTAGAACCTTTATTTATTATTTTTTTTATTAATAATGCATTGCTAATCACTTTTAGTTAATCTGTAATAAGCAGTTGCTACATTTTCTGATCCTTGCGGACGCTTTGCTTGCATCATTTGTATTACAACAAAATCCGCTCCTCGCAGAAAAAACAATATTTAACAGATGTTGGTTGTTAAGTCTGTTTGCAGAAGCTGAGCAGATCTACTCTCAAAATCCCATCAAACCCAGCAGACTAGAGATATTTTAAATATTCATATGCCTACAAAGGATGGAAGGTTTGTTAGACAGATAGACAGATCTTTATGTCGGCTGTGGGATTTGATGCCGTGAACTCGCTGCTGCAGCGCAGTATGCCTGACATACAGATGTGCCGCTGAGAAAACAGACACTGCTGACCCTTACACACATAAACACACAAATGTCTGCAGCTGCAAAGAGTTTGGAGTGACCTCCGCCTCTTCATCTTTCTATGCCATTCTCTCATCTTACCCCCCTGTCTGATCTTTTGGGGTGCTTATATTTTCCCAGAGGACTTCCTGTGGTAACACATGGTGTCAATAATGAGCCCTCCTAGAAAGAGCACACAGACATACAGATACCCCTCCTCTGCATCGCCAAATCCTTTTTTCCTCTCATGTCTGACTCTTTCTTTCCTATCACTCATCTCTTGTTTTTTTCTTCTCCCCTTTCATTCCTTGGCCTCCCGTTTGCTCTCATTTTCCACTTCTCATTTATTCCCCTCAATTTCCTCCATGTTTTCTTCTTTTCCTCCCCCTCCCTTCTTGCACCAAAAACATGTTAAATATTGAATCAGACAAAAACAACTGACAGATGAAATTGTGATTGGCATAAATATTTTTATTTTCTTTAAAATGCACTACGTCTAAAAGCATGCAGCACTTGTACGCACTTTCCCCCCCTCCACTACTCATCCTTCCTCCTGCCCCTCATCTCCACCACCCCGTCACTGTCTTCTTTTCATCCTGTGTAGGAGTAACGCTGACAACCTCTGCGGCCGTAGCCGAGCTCCGTGCCTAGCCTGGGATTGTTTGCCTTGCTCCTTCTTCCCCATCAGTTCTGGAGGTCCTATTGTTTTGTTCTTACTTAAATCACTTCAGTTCAAAACCTCTGTTTATCCACAGTGAGCACACTGAGAGCAAAGCTGTCTTTTACAGGAGAAATCTGTCTGACCCAGACAATTCAAAGGGAGCCATACAGCAAGACAAACACCCCCCAGCTTTATTTTTTTATTTTGTTTTTCTATTTGTTGGATTTAGTTTGGACTAACTTATTTTTCTGGGCTTGAGAAATTCAGAAGTTTGGGGAATAGAGCATAGTTTTTAGCTTACATTGTAAGCTGAGTTGATAAAGTGTAGATACAAACTGGCTTAATGGGAAGACGTAAACCTGATAAGTATTTGTGATAAGTAGCAACAAATCTTCCAATGAGGAGGAATTTTGACCCACTCATGTTTTAAAGGTATTCATAACGAAGGGGTTTTGAGCATAAATAGCTGGTTTTGGTCACACCACTGCACTGAAGTAGATTAAAATCTGAACTTATACTAGGGCACTCCAAAATGCATATATTTTTTGTATCATACATGTTAATCCTGCTTGCTACATGGTGCAGGACTTGAATCTTGCCAATATACATGGCAAGTTGTAGCTTAAATTTTCTAATGCTATATGTGTTGTTAATTTCTGGAGTTAAATTAGAAATTATTCACCATTTTTTGAGCCTGCATAATTTGAGTCAGTTGTAGATGTTGAATGAAAGTGGTCTGCCTTGGGCAGACATAAGGTTTTTATGATTGCTGAGATATTTATCTTTCAAATGAGACAAGTTCAGTCCTGTTTCAAACAAGTTAATTGCTCTCATAAGTTCTATACAAGTTTCCAGTCAGTTAGGATGTGGTTTATGATCTTAATTAAAAGGTAGTAGTCAATTTCCAGACATTGAAAAGCTGCCTTTTGCTACAAACCACCTAACATTAATGACTAACCGATGCTGGCTTTGATAGACTTTCATATATATAGTTTTATTTCTGTTGGCTACCGAAGCTTAACCGTGTATTTTAAAGAAGAAAACTAAACTTTAAGGGGTTATAGTTAATTTTTATTTGATTGGTTTATTACGGCTACAAGAATAAAAAGAAAATTTAGCTGTAATATTTTCTGTGTGATTAAATTGTGACTGAAAAATTTCGAAGGCACATCTCTGTAACAGATTATACCCTCAGACATAATTAAAAAAGTGACTCAACCAGACTTTCACCAACATCACACAATTTTATGGACTGCCTTCCAAGAGAGACATTCTTCTGCGCTTGTTTGCATGTCTGCTGTGGGCCACTGTGTTGTAAGAATGTTTAAGCTGTGGTTTGTTCTTAGAACTGGGTTTCCTCCAAGTCTGTGAAGTTGTGTATTGATACCAGCTGGCTTTAAACACCGCTGGAAATGACCATTTCCCTTGCGTACAACATCCGTGTTCAACACATGGTTTCAGTATGCTTTAAACAATATGAGTTTGTCTCCAAGAAACAGATATCATAGAAGGATGCCTTTGGATATTTTTTGAAGCATTTGTTAGTTTCTTTCTGTGTGTACAGCTGCAATTATTTGGTGTTCTGACCTTTAGTATTAGCCAGCCTCTAACCTGTCACATTTGTGAACCTTGACCTGTCAAAGGTCACGTTACACTGCCTTGTGGTGTTGAGATTACACCCAACTATCTTGCTGAGGGCAGCCCCCCAAATTAACTTGAATTGTTCTGAAGATATATCTTACAAAGATGCAGAAACTACTCTTTTGTCTAAACAATGAGAAAATGATTGGAAACCTATTAATTACTAAATGGAATTGAAAAGTTCTTTTAAATTGACCAAATAGTTTTAACATTGTTTAGGATAGATTTGGACAAAACAAAAAAGAATAGAATTTTAATGTTAATGAAAACCACAATCTAAAACAGCTATAAAAAAATGGTTGTTAACCGTTTGGTGTTTGAGCATTGAGCTTTAGTTTGAGAAAACTACTGTAGAACTACTTTCTAGAGCATTTTAAAAAATATTCTTAAAGGTATTGGTCATTTTATTTCAAAACTAAGCCTGGGATGTAGGAAACAACTGAAATATAAAACTCTACACTGCTTAAAGTAAGCTCCTCAACTATATGGAATATGCATTAAATATTTGGCACGTATGCAAGTCCTGTCACTGAATGGGACCAGTTTCAGCTTGAATGGGTTCCCTAGTGAAGGATCCTATATTCTTAACAGTTTCTGCCTGTGAATGTAAGTACTTACAAATATTTTTGGTGTTGGTTATGAATGCACCATGGTAATTTGTTACATTTCCCTCCTAAGACTTGTAGAATAGTATTAGTTCGGTTTTAGTGACACAAACCTAGAAGCTATGCATGATACTCTGGTATGTTTGCTCTCATTTTTGCCCACATAAAACTTTGTTTAGATATGCCAAATGGCAAGAGGAGAAATGGTGAAAGCAGCTTAAATTGTTTTTTGTAATGTTTAAACACATAGGGAATGTAATTAAGCAGTTGTTTGATTATGCATGATGTTTGAAAATGACCTCACAGTAAAGACTTAAGGAACACAACACATGTTATTTATGTTTGCAGAGATGCAGAGTTTATGTAGAAATGTGTATATCTTTCCAAGACAGTGGAGAATTTACTTTTTATATTTCTAGTGGCAACACAGATCTTGACAAAACCAGGTTTGAGAACCGCAATCATTGGATCTCTGACCTCTTGCTCGACTGAATAAATTTGACTCAAAGATAAGTTGGAATTAGCTTGTACCTAATATGAAAACATTTTCTCATTGGTAGCTTAAAATGATATTTAGATCTATGCAGTCAAGTTGACTGACAGTACATTAAATAGAAGAATTTAAAAAATTGTTCTTCAAAAACCCAGCAAATGCCATTTCTGTCCTTATTGACCGATTTGTATTCGGTGCACATGGTCTGGGCAGCACAGCTCTGAGATAGAGGGGCACACACATGCACACACCAAGAGGCAGCAAACAGAAAGGCCATTATTTTGGGGCTGAATGTTTGTGTGATTGAGCTGATAAAGCGTCAGAGGAATAAGAGTCTATTAGGCTGGCCTGGTTAGCTATGGATTTAACATTTATACGCACCTCTGTCACCATGTGTGTGTGGGTGTCTGACAAAAAGAGAGAAAAATGCAGGCAGAATGAATGCATGTGTGGCGTATACACTTTTTGCTTTCCCGTTATTCCAGTTGTTTTTCTCATCAATAACTGTGTGTGTATGTGTAGAACGACCTTCTGTAGGTAATTTCCCATTTCTATTATACTTCTTGTATTTCCATTATTCTGGTTCAAGGCAAATCCACAGAGAACCCAGTGCAGAGCAAATGTGTACATGTGACATGAGATGAAATATGTAGAAATATGATGTGTGTGTATGTGTACATGAATGTGTCGACATGACACCTTTGCAGTCCTGTAATAATAGACTAACAACACCAGGGGAATTTTAGGTGCTGGCATGTGATTGGGCAAGACTAAAATGGATAGAATTATTTCAGTCTAATTTCCTGTTAGGCCCAGAAGTAGCCTAGTAGTTTGTCTTGCAAATAACATCATAATGGCTGGAGTTATTTAGCGCTTGTATAAAAGCGCTAAATAAAAGAAAGGATTTTAGATGTCATGTATCAAGTAATGAAATACCAAGACTGACCGAAATTCTGATTGATAAATCTTGTGTGTGTAACTGCTAAGTAGAGTTACCTTTTTTTCTTTGTTCACTTGAGTTATTTTATCCAGAACAGATAAGTATCTGAACAATTTGGCTTGTTGAACATACTTTAAATCAGGGGTCTGAAATTCTAGTCCTCAAATGGTTGACTTGTGTCCTCAGTACGTGGTCAAGTTCTCCAGAGTCCTGCTAATTACTTGATTATTTGGCTCAGGTGTGTTGAAGCAGAGACACATCTAAAAGTTGTAAGATGCCAGGGGCCACCACACATGCCTTTTGTGTATGACATAAAAGTTGCATTAATGGGGCACTACTTTCCACATGCTTGCCATTTCCCTTACATGGTTTGTGGACTGCAAATGTGGAATTTGCCTAATTTTTCTGTTTCCAAGTGTAAGAATTGCACTATGCTTTGTTTTACTTTGACATTTTCACTTCTCTACTTGCTCTATCTGGATGAGTGCTACAGATACTGTTTACCGTTAGAAATTCATACAAGGATGTTTACACCATGGGCAGTGGGGTGCCAGGCAGGAGGGAATGGCACACTCTTAAAAAGTCCTTTGCAGTACTGTTCCCAAGTTGTTATATGTGCTAGCATGTAAAGCGACACTCTTGGCACCCCTCAGACTTTAGCATGATTTTTTTTTTTTGCTATAGCCTTTGGCACATTTTTAGATGCTGACTCTATTTTAAAAATATTTCATTTAAATGTTTATTTTTGTCATCTGCATACGTACAGCAATTTTTGAATCTTGGTTCACATTTGTCTTGTGTGAGAAAGATTAAGGGAAAAGATTCTAGATGTCACGTATCAGTTGCTCATCATGGACTATGGCTTTGCTAGGTTATACAAATAGACACTCACTGCTACATGTGCACATCACATTGTTAAAACTGTGCATTTTATTGCTTGGCTTTTTTCAAGACATCAAAAATATTAATATTAAGCCTTTAATCAGCTGTAGCTTAGGGAATAATGAGTTCCAACCAACAAGAACGTCCAAGAGCAAGTAGCTCCAATGTTATCAGCTGCACTGGCATGTCTACCAGTGCTGAGGCTGTGTGTGAGTTGGAGCACAGGATGGTTGTGAGTCATCTGAAATGTCTCTACTCCAAGTTCCCTTGGGTCATAAAAGTAGAAATGAGCTACTACTTCAGACAGCTCATGCCAATGTTTTTGTTTAAGGATGCTTAATCCATCCATCCATCCATCTTCTTCCGCTTATCCGAGGTCGGGTCGCGGGGGTAGCAGCTTCAGAAGGGAGGCCCAGACTTCCCTCTCCCCAGCCACTTCTTCCAGCTCCTCCGGGGGAATCCCGAGGCGTTCCCAGGCCAGCCGAGAGACATAGTCCCTCCAGCGTGTCCTGGGTCTTCCCCGGGGCCTCCTCCCGGTGGGACGTGCCCGGAACACCTCACCAGGGAGGCGTCCAGGAGGCATCCTGACCAGATGCCCAAGCCACCTCAACTGGCTCCTCTCGATGTGAAGGAGCAGCGGCTCTACTCTGAGTCCCTCCCGGATGACTGAGCTTCTCACCCTATCTCTAAGGGAGAGCCCAGCCACCCTACGGAGAAAACCCATTTCGGCCGCTTGTATCCGCGATCTCGTTCTTTCGGTCATGACCCAAAGCTCATGACCATAGATGAGGGTGGGAACGTAGATCGACCGGTAAATCGAGAGCTTCGCTTTTTGGCTCAGCTCTCTCTTCACCACGACGGACCGGTACAGCGCCCGCTTGACAGCAGACGCTGCGCCAATCCGCCTGTCGATCTCCCGCTCCCTTCTTCCCCCATTCGTGAACAAGATCCCGAGATACTTAAACTCCTCCACTTGGGGCAGGACACCCCCCCTGACCCGGAGAAGGCACTCTACCCTTTTCCGGCTCAAGACCATGGCCTCGGATTTGGAGGCACTGATCCCCATCCCGGCCGCTTCACACTCGGCTGCGAACCGATCCAGCGAGAGCTGCAGATCACGATCTGATGAAGCCAAAAGGACCACATCGTCTGCGAAAAGCAGAGATGAGATCCTGAGGCCACCAAATCGGATCCCCTCAACACCTTGGCTGCGCCTAGAAATTCTGTCCATGAAAGTGATGAACAGAATCGGTGACAAAGGGCAGCCCTGGCGGAGTCCAACTCTCACCGGAAACGAGCCCGACTTACTGCCGGCAATGCGGACCAGACTCTGACACCGGTCATACAGGGACCTGACAGCCCGTATCAAAGGGCCCGGTACCCCATACTCCCGGAGAACCCCCCACAGGGCTCCCCGAGGGACACGGTCGAACGCCTTCTCCAAGTCCACAAAACACATGTAGACTGGTTGGGCGAACTCCCATGCACCCTCCAGGACCCTGCTGAGGGTGTAGAGCTGGTCCAGTGTTCCACGACCAGGACGAAAACCACACTGCTCTTCCTGAATCCGAGGTTCGACTATCCGACGGACCCTCCTCTCCAGGACCCCTGAATAGACCTTGCCAGGGAGGCTTAAGAGTGTGACCCCTCTATAATTGGAGCACACCCTCCGGTCCCCCTTTTTGAACAGGGGGACCACCACCCCAGTCTGCCAATCCAGGGGAACTGCCCCCGATGTCCATGCGATATTGCAGAGTCGCGTCAACCAACACAACCCTACAACATCCAGAGCCTTAAGGAACTCCGGGCGGATCTCATCCACCCCCGGGGCCTTGCCACCGAGGAGCTTTTTAATGGATGCTTAATAACTTATCAAAATTCTTATCAAAGGTAAAAACATTTTTAAAAAACCAACAGGTTAGTCAAATAAAATAGTAGTTGACAGAATATAGTCGCTCAAAACTCTTTGACTTTCACACATCTGCATTTGCATAAATTGTACAAAGACCCATATTGGTAAAAAAAAAAAAAAAGTTCAGTCTTTTTGTGTTCACCTTATGTTTGTCACTCCTCATTACTTTTAAGATTTGACTATTGGGAAAAATTCCTAAACCAGAAGAAAGTGCCACATTCTCAAATACAATGGAGAGTTGTTTTTCCACAAACAATGTTTCCCCTATTAAGACTGAAACATTCATCTTTTTAAGATCTTTGGGATTTATACTATGTTTTTTTCTGCTGACCTTGTTTGGCCCCACAGAAGAAAGCCGACCTAAGCATTCAGCTGCGCCCGAGGCTTGTTCTGGCAGTAGGTGGGAGGTCTGTCAGCACAGTTATTCCTACAGGAGCCCATTGCTATCTTCTTGGTACTCAATTGACTCATTGTCTTCTATTGGATAGGGAAATTCTAACAAAGACGTTGTTCATTTGAAATACATGGAATTTGAAATATTCTCAAATGAAAAATTAGATTTTCTTGTTCTTTTATTACAGGATATTTTTTTAAGTTATAACTGGAGCTAGTTAATTGGATTTGAAAAATAAAGTTTGCTAAAGATTTTCATTTCCAAGTACACGCTTACTGTTTTGTTAAACTGTAAGCAATACAACACTCTGTAGGCAAGTGATTTTTTTTTTAAAGCTGCACATGTGTGACCAGATGTTGGTTACATAACATCCCTTCTGACCTTCAGATTTACAGCCTGTGCTGTTAAACTAAACAACATTTACTTTTGTAAAGGTATTGACAATAAATAGAAACTTTCTATATGAAGTCTTTTCCAAAGGCCGAAATAATTTTTCAAGTTCGAAAAAGATGTCTAAATGTAATTAAGAGATTTGATTTGATGCATTAAAACAAATCAGCAGGAAATACATTTGTAAGAAAATCTTGAGTTTTCATGATCTTAATATTATCTTCAGGACCATTATGAGCATGAACACAGTCAATTATAAAAATAGTTTGAAGTAATTTTGTGACTTTGCGGCTTTGCTTATTGGGAATTTAGCAAAAGATTTGTACATAGAGTTGTTTGTCAGAGCGGAGATGAAACACTAGTCATACAATTTTAAAACGTTCAAAGCAAAGCAATAAATCAATGACACTGGAGAACAACTTTTTTAGAGTTTCTACACTAGAATAACTGGAACTGCACTGAAATATGTTGTGATTCGAATTATGAGTTGTATTTAAATGAAGAGTAAGCTTGCTAAAACTAGCCCAACACCTTGGTAAACTGCTCCGTATGAAATTATTGTTAGGAAAAGCAAGATATAAGATTTGTGAAGTACTTATGTGTGTATTAGACATACTGTATGTTTAGACTCCCAGTAGAAATCTATGCAAAATATCAGTCACTGTCAGGAATGGTAGATAGGACATGCAGCTACATCTTGCATATCTTGGAAGCAGAGCCAACATACTTATGTACTGTATGTGTGTGTTATTTTACAGAATTTTAAAACTTCTTAATTTTTCAAGTGGACATACTGTATGCCTTTAATTTTATGGAATCATCAGAATAGGACTCGGTATGAAAAATGGCTATTTATAAAGAAATTTCATCAGTGTCTGGGACAAATAATCCTGACTGAAGTGTCTTTATGTAATACATTTGTACAATCATGATTTATTTAAACTAAATTCGATTTTTAGATGTACTTTAGTTACCACATTCCATTGGGTATGTAACAAATTCCTGACAATTAGAACCATAGATTGATGTATTTAAACAGTCTTCTTCACCTCTGAGGCGCATCCATCTTTACTTTGAATGTTGTGACTTTTCTCAGTTTGACACAGTTACTTTTATCATTCCTTTCCCATGTGCCTCCAATTCTTTTCCTCCCATAAAATTGAGTATTCCTAATGCATAAAATGATCCATCTGTTTCACTGCAGACACGCCTATGTTGTGTTTGTCATATTATCAGCAGCTGTTCACTGACTCAAAGCAATGGGAAAACTTTGAAGCTGTCTATGTTATTGCAGGCATATTTTCTTTTAGGACTTTGTGTATTCTTTTTTTTCTAGCAGCTTATTCATAGCTAATATTTCCTTTTCAAGTGACTCAAGACTTTTTGTGTTTTCAGACTAAAGAATGTGCTAATTTCCTGTGACTTTTAGCAATTATGTCTCTAACTAATGTCCCTAACACAACTACTGGAACTAATGATTTGTAAGTAAGATATGAAGAGGGGATTTGAATTGCATGATACAGAAAATTCTTATGATGGCAATATCAGGAGATATTTGCCTTTTTTCCCCATCCATCCATCGATTTTCTTACATCCTTGTCCCAAGTGGGGTTGGGAGGTGTTGGTGTCTATCTCCAGCTAACGTTCCGGGCGAGAGGCAGGGTACACCCTGGACAGGTCGCCAGTCTGTCGCAGGGCAACACAGAAACAGACAGGACACACAACCACACCTAGGGAGAATTTAGAGAGACCAATTTACCTAACAGTTATGTTTTTTGGGCTGTGGGAGGAAGCCGGAGTACCCGGAGAGAACCCATGCATGCACAGGGAGAACATGCAAACTGTGCAGAAAGACACCGGGCCGGGAGTTGAACCCAGGACCTTCTTGCTGCAAGAAGTGTTAGTTGGTAGCACTGTTGTGTTACCAACTGCACCACTGTGCAGCCTGTGCAGCCATTCTTTGATATCAAGTCCTTCCTAGACTCCGCGACCTTTAGCATTTTAGATTTGTGTGTGCCGTGTCACGGGACATTGTTTGTATTTCATGTGCATCTACTGCTGTGAGAGGTTGTCTAAGGTAAAAGGTCTGAAGTGCAATAATTGATGTACATTCATTGATAGTTAATTCTGGATTAATTTAATAAAAAGGAAAAAAGTTGTTAACGTTCATGATCTTGTAACTTGTCTAAGAAAGTCTTTCATATAAAAAGAAGTGATATAAAATAGTTTGGAATGTAAGGAAAATATTTTTTTTCAGACTGATCTATTGTTTTCAGAAAGATGGTTTGTTGGAGGTGAAGTAACACTTTTTTAGATTGCATAAGAGAAATTAGCTGGTCAGATGTAGGTGAGCAGAAGATCAGAGAATTTCAAATACTGCATACACAAACTAACTTAAACCACAGCTAAAACCCCTCCAGGTTTTTTTTTCTAAAGCAATGCATTTCTCCATAGTCCTCTGCTGATGTCCATATTTTTTTGTGTCTATTTGCTGACTCAGCAGACCTGTACACTAGTGGCAAGCTTACACTAGTACACAGCACTGATGATGCATAGAGAAGTCAGAGCTCTAACAATATGCAGAATCAGCCTTTAACGTGGTAATGTGTCATTTAGGGCCCATTCATTTAGCTAACAACTTGCTTCCTTTTGAAACCTATTAGCAGCAATGGTAAATAGCGTCTCCAGTTTCCACTCACAACTGATCTAGTGCTTGTTTTTCCCTTCAGCTTCAGTGTCCTTGACTTGTTAGTTTTTCATTTCTTAAACTCTCCCTATCTTTTGTCTTGCATACCTTCCCTCTATTACTAATTTCTTAATCCTTCCTCATTTTTAACTTTTTACTCAATGATGTTACCCTTTGTCCATTTGTTTTGTCTTTTTCTTTTTCCCATCCACTCCACACTTAGGGGCCCATTCATAACCTGTAGCCATTACCCACCAAGCTATTAGGTTTGCTAACAGCCAGATCCATTGGGTGAAAATCAATGTCTATCCAGGGAGCAGTTTGTCTGTAGTGCCACTGTAACAAATGCTGTATACCCCAACACACACTCAGCGTTTTCCCACTTTCTTTCATTCACACTAAAGTTACTACACACATACAGACTCAAACGAATAATGTAAGCATGTGTAACAGATACTTTGGTCAACCATGCATCTAAACTCAATAGACAGAGCATTGTAGTCGATGCTGTATTGTATTCAGTCAACCATATATTAGTGTTATT
Organism: Xiphophorus couchianus; assembly: GCF_001444195.1. Lineage (NCBI taxonomy): Eukaryota > Metazoa > Chordata > Actinopteri > Cyprinodontiformes > Poeciliidae > Xiphophorus > Xiphophorus couchianus. The sequence continues at coordinate 6,282,412 of NC_040242.1, read as the reverse complement.
TGAGACCCCTTGTCGAAATTGGCAAATTTATGTTCTTGCTGTTATTCCAAACCTCTCAACACACTCACTGAAGCCGCCAGTTATGGAAAAGGCTAAGAGTGAGTGTGCTGATTTGCTCTGGAAAAAAAAAAACAACATTGAAATTCCCAATCTCATTAAGCTTAAGACCATTGTAAAGCGCTGTAGACATGGATACACAATCTATTAGTGTCCAGTACGTATTTTTAATGGATTCTGCGTTTCTGCTTCTCTTAATCTAACCTGAACATTTCCAGTGCCAGAGCTGTTAGCAGTAGCCAGGGGTCAGCTAATAGCAGATGCGAATTCATTAGCTCTTGTTAAAAGTGATGAGGCAGCAATGTGCTGTTCAGATTCAGTTATATCCATAGCATTTTTTTTAAGATCTGTTTGTTCCCTGAAGGGAGCGTCTGTGTGTAAAACAAAAAATGTAATGAACATAAAAAAACACAAAAAGAGAACCTCAATTTTTAAGACTGACTAGGAGAAATTCAAATGGGTGTTGTTTTAAACAACAGCAGATTTGGAGTCATTTATGAGAAAAGACCTTACAGATTAATATGTTTGTGGATTCAAACATGTTAAACCTAAAATAATTCAGCATTTTGAAGTTGTAGGAAGTTTTTAAAATGTTCATGAATGAGAAACAAAAAATGCTTCAAGCATTTCAGTCCCTTAAACAAGTATTTTGTTGAACCCAAGTTCAACTGCAAGTTTGTTCTAATATCTTGCACATGTAGAGGCTGATAATTTGAGCACATTCTTCTTTACCAACTGATTAAGCTCAAACCTCAAAGTCATATAGTGACCATTTTTCCAATCAGCTTTCACTTTTTCTATCCTCACTTCAAATGTATTTAAACAACTTCTTGCTTTTGCAAGGTGCCATAGATTTTTTCAGTTAGAATTAAATAAATTAACCTGATGAATTTTGTTTTTGGCCCATTTAGTTCACAAAACTTCCTTTGTTGTACACATTTCCACAATCAAGTCTTAACATGTGTTTTCCATCTTTATTGGCATGCAGTGATGTTTTCAATGCAAGTTTCAGCTTGCTAGCTTTAAGAAGTTTTGACATCATCTAAATTGCTGCCTTCAGAAAAACTAAAAGCTGAGACCTTTGGTCTCATCAGGCCCTTTCTAAAGGTTTGCTACCCACAAGTACTGATTCTTACCGGGATAAAGAAATTGTTCCTCAACAAAAACAATGGAGATGATGTTTGGGAAATATTCCATGTGATTAGTGTGAGTTCCTTTAGGACATATTTAGTTGATTGCTCCCTCCGGACCCACCCACTCACCTTGGATTGTATGTGATTTCCTGTCTGGCCCAGTGGCACTCATCAGTCAGCTGAAGAGCTGACCGATGGATGAAGAGCACAGGAGAAGAGAAGAAATGAGGGCTGGAATCTTGAGGAAAATTGGAAGACCAAGGGAAAAGTAAAAGAGTAAGAGGGGTACACAGACAGAGATGAGCAACATTAATGCTTTGGAGCATGTTCAGTTTGATCTCCGCAGCAACCGTCTCTTCCTAGAAGCTCATGCTCATCCATCTGGATTTCCAATTACCCACAATCCCTTGTGACCCCACTGGTCGCTTCTAGAAAATGTTATTTCCTGGCCAGACAAATAGAAAACACGGACAAGTTGAGAAGCTCAGCACACTGGTGCGGAGTACATCTACATGTATACAGCATATTCTACATAAATACAGCATATTCTCCATTTGTTGCATATTTTTTAAATCTGAAAGTATCTGAAAAATAGTTCAAATCTATACTCTGAAAAAAGTCATCTATCTGGTGTAACAAAAATAAACTGCTATGGGAAAAAACATTAAGTGTTTATTTAATCTAATTTTATTTTATTCCTAAAACCATTTTAGTATACATACTGTCTTATATTTTCATTTTAAAATGTCTGTCTTCAATTATTATAAGTAGCATTTTACATATATCTTATTAATTATATACCGGTACTTAATCAAATTAAATTTTACAATTTGGTCATATTATCGTAATATGGAGATAATTTACTGTTATCAACATACTTTAGCTGTTTACAGAGATTTTCTTTGATGTTTACATCTTTGCTTGTCTTACAACTCCAAGATAAAAGCAAGACCAATATATATACGTATATATTTGTGTTACAAAGGATTTAGCATAAGCTGTTCATTGTTGTTGTTGGGGTTCATCTTCAACTCTGGCTAAATGTTCCTGGTTCATCAGTACATTTTAAATTTACTGAGATCCATCTCTAGATTCTACTCCAGAGATGGATGAATCATTTCATTTTTTAGACCTTTCACTAGACACAAGAACACTGTCTTTGGGGAAATTAGAGTTAAAAGTAAGATTTTGCAGCATGTCCAGATGGGGTTGAAATTTAAAGTTTTTGAAAACCAGAAAAAATGATCTATTGGTCAAATGTGAAGGCCTACAAGCAATGCTGATATTCCATACAAACTGGTTGCTTTACAGTATTTCAGTCAAGCAATTCATCTTTCTCTAACTGCCTTATACTTAAATTTATTTTCTGGGGTTGTTTGCCATCAAATAATTCTTAAATCTTTCTGTCTTTCTTGAGGTCTGTTCACTATTGGAGACCCTACCAGGGTCTGAACCTGGACACACAGCCTCTGTGGTTTTAGAGGTATTCCATGGAAGGCTTGTCTCCCTGCGACCTGTTTTATTCTGATTAATAAAACAGTAACAAATGAATAGGTTTCTGTTTTACTTCCAGATTATTTCTAACTTGAAAAGCATCAACTTCAAGACCAATTCACCTTCTGGGTTTGTTCTGGGGTTTTAATGTAATGCTCATATTTCCATTGTTGTCTCTTACATCTGTGGACAGAGGTCAGCGTGAGCATCCCAACCAGCATGCATCAATTTAGCTAGTACACAATATATTAGCATTCACCTTTTTCAGAAACTGTCACCTTCCCTTGAATTATACAAAACATTTGATCCATGCAGGCATCAATAAGCCTTGACCCATCTGACTGTGTCACCGGTTCATTCTTTTCCTTCCATCAGACAATTTTGTTAGGTCCTGACTAATACCAGTTGGGAATATCCTTCAAGCGCTGTGGTTGTGAAGAGACAATGAGCCTATCATTTTCTCTCCCACAGCTTGCCTTAATCTAACTTACACATAATCAATATACAATTGAAGCCAGCTGTTTACATACACTGCAAAAAAGACTCTAAACCTTCCTTGTATAGGTGAGTTAGGGTTACAAAAATAATTTCCATTCTCTAAATGCCACAGAACAATAAGAGAGATTTCTTTAGAAAATTAACTTGCTTCAAAGTAGTAGTTTATATATACCTCTTTAATATTTTTTTCTATAAACCTTATCAGCTGTGCCTACATTTTATTTTCCTGGGGTTGAGGTCATAGCTCCAATTCAAAACACTGACCCTGTTCTTCTTAAATTCCTCCCTGGCTGATATATCGAGACAGTGTTTGCTTAGTGCTCTTTCCTCATTATACCGTCTTACACCAAAAAACTCCCACAACATGACACTGCCACCCTCTTGCTTCACAAATAGGGCGGTGTTTTCAGGCTTGTAGGCATTAAGGTTTTCATTTAAATGATTTTTTCATTTAAAAAATCTCCAAAGACGAAGGGCTTTTTCCCTGTGTGAATTTAACAGTGTAATGTGACTTTTTATCTGCTGTTTTTGGAGAAATTGCTTCTTTTTTGTGTTTAAACTTCCATGTAACTGTTTAAACAGATTAATTTGGTGCCTGAGGCCATCTGCAAATTGTGCACAAGAATGAACTGGTCTTGTGGAGGTCCAGAGTTCTCTTCCTGATATCTTGAATCATTTATTTGGATTTCCCCAGGATGTCACACATGGAAGCAGTGGGTTTGATGTGTTCCCTTAAAATACATTCATAGGTGGGCTACAGTTTAATTGACATGTATTGCATTAAGATGTAAGAGGCTTACATAAAAAAAAAACATCACATAGTTTCATTTTGAGAACTCCATAGCGTATGCTTTTTTATGGCATATTTCATTGAAAAGATACTTAATTCTGGTGACTATAGTTGTAATATGATGCCATGGTTGTTCCATTTTCCTCTCTCCACATCTAACTCACAGATCTTCAGCCAGAGTAAACATAGGGTTTTTGGACAAATTGGTTTCCAAGGCTCTTTCCCCCAGTTGCTCAGTTGGCCAGTGAACATGCTCTGTGAAGAGTTCATGTTTTTCTCCACTTTAAAAATTATAGCAGCCACTGTGCTTTTGGTGGTTATTAGTAGAGCATTTTTCCCTTTAAAGGTTTTTTTGAACTCAAGTCCCTCAGCTCAGTCCTTTCAGCCAAGAGACAATTTATTAAACTTCACAGATTGGCTTTGCATGTTTTCGCTTTTCAAAAGCACCACTGGCCATGAAACCGTGTTTGATATTCATATTTTCACACCTTTCAGTTTTTTTTTAAATAACAGCGTGTAAAATAATCAAGAGTCTGAAAGATTTGTCAGTACCCGATATTGTCCTACTTTTATTTTAAAACTCTGCAAGTTTGAGAAAGATGCTTTGTCTAACCAGCTGCGACTACAAAATATCTAAATAAGCACATATAACAAATTGAAATATTTAGTTATTTTCCCCCCTCTGTGGTCATGTTAGAATTTTAATTTCTAAAAGGTCGAGCAGTGTCAGCGTTTAAGCTTTGCAAGTTTCGAAAGTCTGCACCCACTCTCTTCTCTCTGAGTAGCATTTAAACTTAAAGAGTAGGAGCAATCAACAGTTTTAAGTGTGACAAATGCAAATCAAAATATAAAAATTTTTATTCTCCCAAGAGAGTCGTTCTGTTGTATGTTATTGGGAGGTTGCTGGAGAATATAGTGCTTGTAGCCATGAGAAGATTAGATCGTTTGTGGGATCAGAGGTCAAGTTGCTCTCTCCTGTAAATCTACTCACTGGCATGTTTTCATTACGCGCACCAACATCTCCACTTTATTCCCTTGAGAGTGTGTAGCTGTGTGTGCACGTGTATTGGCCTTGGCTGCAGGTCGGAGTGTAAGTACATACTAAGGCTATCACCAATAGCTCCATCTTAAATCATACACAACCACAAGCATACACATTTATTCGTCCAAGGTGCTTGGAGATGATTTAACTAAGCTCTCATCACTGCCTCATCAGGTATGGATTGGGTGTGAGTATGTGAGAGAGCAGTTGGACCATCAGAGGATAGATTTACTGCCGACTGATCTGAGCTCAGCTAAATCACTTCAAACACTTATCTTGGAGTTATTGCACATAAACATTCCCTCCCCTCGTCTCTGACTTTTCCTTTTTACTTTTTATTTTTGCTTTACTTGACAATTTCTAGATTGATTTTTTTTTTCAACTGTAATTTTCACAGTAAAATATGTTTAAAACAACGTTTTTGGTAAAAAGAAAAAAAAAAGTATCCAAACTGAAAACAAGATGTATCTTGTCTAATATATGATGTAAAATATAGACATAAATAAATTATCTTTTCGTCTTTTAATCTGCTTCGTGCTCTCTCAGTTAAAAAAAGGGAGAACACTCCCTCTGTTTGCATAAATCTGGTTTCATTCAGACAGCGCCTTTATGCACCCACAGTCAGTCCTTCCTGCAGATTGACCGACACACAAGAATAGGTTGACGGCAGACTATAGAAACTGGCAGGGAAATGTTTCCTCTAATTTCATTGGATACTCTCGTATTCTACAACCCTAGTTCAGCAGGTTTGCAGACAAAAAATGTTTTTTCAGTATCCCTAATTTAAAAAGCTGCATTCATTACCCCAGCTGAGAGAAACATAACAACTGACGAATGGCCCTTGTTGCTTTTCAGTTCTGGGTCTTCTATTGCTAAACAGTAACAATAGAGAATTATAGATCACTCTAAGTCACTTTATTTTTCTTCAGTCCATTTTGTTGTACCTGCAGAAGGAACCGATTATGGATTTCAGACTTTGATCAGAATAATTAAAAATATGAGTACTGGAACAAATTAGGGGCATTGCATTTAGTAAAACTACAATGACACAAAACGGAGTGTGATTTAAAATGATTGTTGCATCACCCGTCATCACAATTAGGAAAATGGGATCCAGTGTGTCAAAGAACAGAGATTTTTATTGTGTCAGAGTCATTTTGCCCGAGACCTCCCATGTTGTTTTTATATGTCCATTTAGGGCTTCAAAATGAATTTAATTACTACTAGCAAAACCAGATGCGTCTCTGAGAGATAAACACCCTCCCCAGTTTGCAGCACATTAGTGACTTTAGCCTCCAGTTGAAATGTCTAGGTCCCAGTTTGTGTTTGTTTGTGTCTAAGAAGGGTATTAACTGTCTAAAAGTTAGCTAATTTCCTGTTTAGTCTGAGATTGAGTGTGTCTGGAAAGCGAGTGTACAGATCAAGAATTACACACGATGTGTTTGATGTGTCTCGCAGTACGGGTCATTTGGGAAAGAACAACATGTTAGGCTCTGATTTCCTTCCAGTGAGTTTATATCCAGCTAGAAAAATCTTTATTCTATACTCAAAGTGTATTTTTCTAAAATTTTGTATAATTGGATTAATAAACATCTAAACGAAAGAATGTCTGTCAAAGCAACCTTGTGCAGTCATACTACAAAAGTGTGTAATGATAGGACAGAAAATGGTTTTGTTTTCTTGAAATCATTAACACTTTTAAGTGAGATTAATAATGTGATTTCACTTTAAGCCTTTGTTCTGACTGTGGTTCTCTTTCCCTTGCTTTTTTAAGCAGTTTTTGATCTATATTTACTTTGTTGTTTCTTTTTACAAATGTTTGCATTTAATTTAAAACCTCATTGCTGCGAGTAACCCACAAAGACACACACTGCCGGGACAGGAAGTCTTGGTGAGAGCAGGATGTTGACTTAGTTTTCATTACAATTTTCCATGAATACCCCCGAGGTTGACAAAATAGTGGTCAGAAGATGTAAAGACAGATGGATAAAAAAAAATTTGATTTATATTCATGTTGTGTTTTTTTTAAGTCTGAAGAAACAAAACCAAGAAAGAATGTTTATCCTCTGCCGTTTGAAGAGGGATCACAAGGAAGAAACAGGCACAGAAAGTTCAAAATCTTAAATGCGAATTTCAGTGGATGTCGTGTTTCTGTATTATCTTTTAGAGAGGCAATGACCTTTTCAGTAAGTAATTACAGTACAGCACAAGAGCAAATCTTGAGTAGCTCTTCTTTTACATTTTACTTTTTAATGAGCCAGTCTTTCTTGTAGTTTTTAAAAAAGATTATCTGTGGCAGTGGGTCTCCCAGCTTCTTCGCTGTCTTTTACTATTTTATTTGGATATTTTTAGATTTTGCTTTTTTCACCCAACTGAACTAAGAACTATAAACTCTTAAAGCATAAAACAGGAATAAACCCAAGCGATTAAGTTTTGTGTGAGACATTGACAGTTTGATAAACAGTGTTCTTGGAGCAGTAACTTTATAATCATAAGATTAATTGAACATTTCTTAAAATCAAATGATATTACAATAAACTATGGCTTCTTAAAATTGATACATAATAAAATATTGGACGGTTCATAAATGTTTTACACTCAGAGTGAAAGCCTTGTCACATTCACTGTGTTGGAGTAAGTATACCTCAAGAAAAGGGCTGAAAACAAGAATGTGATTATGGATCAAAACTGACAAAAACTGTTAAAAAAATTCAAACCAAAATAAAAAAAAGGTATAGAATAATTAGGCATTCCACATGAATTTGAAAGTAAAAGTGTAACTATTGCAACATCATTCATAATGAAGCTTCATGGCCTACCACATGATTGTGGTTATGAATAGATATCAATCTAATTTTGCAACACATTATCATTTCAACAAGGCAATTTTCTCTGCCTGAATTTAAAAGCAAGCTGGATATCTGAAGAGAATAAGATACTTATGTAAAATATTAGGACTGTGAACATAAGCGTAGCTGCAGTTTACCTACATGAGTGCATTTTCAAAGATTTGTTGAAGATTTCAGCATGCATTATTTTTTTATGCCCCAGGGCTAACATTCCTTTTCCTGAACTCCAGTAATATGAAAGGAGAAAAGGAAATTGTTTTTAACTTGGCTAACAATGTTGTTTTATGGTATTTTTTTAAAGCTAAGTCCATAGGAAGTTGATGTTTATGTTGCTTTTACTCAAAGAATAGAAACCAATGTTTAATCAAGATCCGTATTCTCCTCTGTGTCTGAGTCTTGTGATGCACCATTGTCTTGAATTCAGATCGTCTTCTGAGTGTCTCTATCCAGGATGTTGCTCTGCATCTGTGTGTTAACATGCATACACACATCAGTATGTTAATACCTGTGTAAAAGGGTTCTGAACGTTGGTGTGTGAGTATTACAGGATTATGGCAGCCTCATCCCTCATTCCTCTCCTGGGCCTGACCCTTTTAAACAGCACTTTATCTTTCTCTGGGAATCCCTCCATCCATCTCTTGCTCTCCATCAATCTTTTATTTATTTATATTTTTCCTTTCATCCATATCTCTTTCTCACAGCCCAACACTAAGGGAGGAGGGCGAGATGGAAACTTACACAGGGATACAGAGAGAGATGATCTTGTCTTTTTCAACCGTATTTTTATTCCATCAAGCATACATCTAGCCTCAAAACTCCACAATAACACATCCATCACACATGCAATACATGCGCACGCACACTCACAGAACAAAGAACGCCCTGCATATCATCTTCGACCATGACGGAAAAAGTAAATAAAATTCAGTTCTTAATGAAATAAGAAATCTGTATAGGATGAAACAGAATATGCTGCCACCTTGAGTTTGTGGAAATGTGAAGAGTTTGTCCTTAGATTTAATGGACACTGGACATGTTAATAAATGACTGTTTTCAATGAGATAAAGATGAGTAGAGGGTATCAAAATCTGATACGTAGGACGATTCAGTGATCCTATGTTTTCTGTTACCTGTGTTACCATTTAAACACATGGACTGATGTCTGAATGTTGTTGAATGGTGCTTACTGGCAGTGGTTCTTGACCATGAGAACATCTCCTTGTGCTTCACCCCCTAACCAATCAAAATGGAGGAAATATTTTAAAACTTTTAATGCAATAAAAAAACAATGTATTACCGCACATAAAACATGAAATACTCCATCTATGCTCAGCAGCAAGTCAGGGATGCCAACTCAGCATTGATTACACTTGCATTAAAGGAATAGAAAGCTACTTCAAGGCACAACAAGGCATATTTTTATCTGGTGCCCATACACCAATCATAATGTCATGGTTGTCAGTTGTCAGTATTACTTATTTCAAAAACTGTCACTGATGCTTGTGTTGTGTGTCTGATTTTATTGAATAAAAGATAAGGTCTGCTCATTCTTAAAACTACCTTCAGATGAAATGAAACAGCACGTTCTTTCATGATTAGTAAGAAGTTCTCTGTATGGATTTAATTTTTATCTTTAGACAAAGCACTCAAGAAATGAAAGTCTCCTTTAAGCTTTCATATATTAACAGTTTGTGATACAACGTATCGCCACTATAAAGGTAACTAAACTGCAAGTTGTAAAGTAGTAGTGTTGATCTTCTTACATTTTGGCTTTCATTTAGTAGAAATGTTAGGAAACAACTGATAGAAATTCATTCTGATCCAGAATCTGTTTCTTCACTTATCTGGTATTGGGTCACAGAGGTAGCAGGTCCAGTGTAGACATCGAAGGATCCCAAGATGTCCCCCGATCAAGAGAGATCCCCTTACAGGGGGATAATTCACAAAGTGAGCATCCTAAACAATTTGCTGAAACACCGCAACTAATTTACTCTGACTTGGACAAGAAGAGACTCTACTTTGAGTTCTCCCTAGTTAGCAAGTCTAAAATTGTAGTCCTCGAGAGCACGTGTCCTTCAACTTTTAGATGTCTATGATCCAATATACCTTAAAAAGCTGAATTGTCATTCTCAGCATGCAGTCAACTTTTGCGCTGTCCTGCTAATGACCTAATTATTTGTTTCCTGTGTGTTGTATCAAAAGATAAGGACATCTGCTATTGAGGACTGGAGTATGACAATCATGCTTTAGATGGAGTTACTCAAATTATCTCTTCAATAAAGCGTTGTCTGGAAGCTCAGTCCAGATCTTCCTGATCCATGTTGTTTATTATGATGAGTAAGATTTGGAAATAGAAGAATAGAAGAATCTAATAAAGGAAGAGCTTTCCCTTTTGTTCCAGGTCTTTCTTCACTGCCTCAGACTACATGAAGGCTCTAATTACTGCTGAAACCCCCCAGTTCCTCCATGTGCGGTGCCATGCTGACATCACTCCTGAATAAGCCACCCAGCTTTGTAAACTCCTTCACATGCTGTAGACAATCCCCCAAACTGGACGGAGCATTTCACCCTTTTCTGCTAGAAAACCGTGTCCTCAGACTAGAGAGGAAATGACTCATCCTTACTGCTGTACTCAGCAGCAAACTGCAAACTTGTAATCTAGATCCTACTGAGAGAATAAATCTTATTCATTTGCATTGATCGAAATGGTTAATATTGTTAAGAAACATTGCATTCCTAGTTGTATGATCTCATAATTTACCCTCTACAATCCAAACAAAACTTAAAAATGTTTGGGTTTTCAGCCAACAACCCATAACCCTGTCCATTAATTGGACAATAATGTTTGGACAAATCAGTGTCCTGTGCAGTGTGAAGGTGGACTTTATGTTACAACAATCACCTGTTTGTTGTCTTAAAGCTTTAGTCATCATAATGACTGAAGTTAGTTTGTGACTTTGAAGGAGAAGGGCTTTTTGTCTTTGACTTTACATTTTTGCTCATGGTGCAAACATGGTGCATTTTATCAAAAATGCTCATTACTTTTCTTGTAATAATTGCTAAACAATATACTATTGAATGTTCAATAGTAACACTTCTTTGAATGTGTCTCTCCAGTTTTTACCGTACTTATAGAGGCTAACAATATTATAATTTAGATCCTTCATAGCAGTTAAGCCTCTGAGACATCTGCTTAACAGAGCGTACAGATTAAGAAAAAAAAGGCCATCAGACAGACCTACAGACAGGTTACCATGGTTATCAGAGCAAAGAGAAGAGAATGGAAGGTGATAAACCTGAGCTATGTGTGTGTGACTGTCATAAAACTATAGTCAGACAGCTCTTGTGTCCCTCGTCATTCAGCGAATATGAAACATGAATTCATGTCCTTTCTACACATTTCCCATTTCTCAGTTGTCTTGCCTTGCAAAGAGAAGACAAATGTCATTAGTCTCAATTTAAATTATGCAAATATTTATTTTTTATATATAATTTTGACTTCTCAGACGTTGTCATGGTACATGTTGCACAGACTTTAGAACCAGCTGGTTAGGCCCACGGTTCTCAAACTATTTGAGCTGCTGTTGCTAGTAACTACAAAGTAAAGTAGAGTAAAAAAAAACATCGAGTTAGTCTGCCCTTTGCTTCTTCAGAATCATCTCAAAGAAAGTGCATTGAAGAAGTAATTAGGATATCCCAGTACAAATGAAAGCATGTGACTGTGAACCAGGAACAAACTCTCTTGGTTTTGGTATTCCATACCTCTAACGACAGAACTTCGAACTGTGAAAACCTTTTGTTGAATAGTGAAGAGGAAATATGACCTTGCCTTCTAACTAAAAAAAAAAAAAAAACTGTCTCCATAAAAATACATTGATGCCTAAATGTGGTTGAAGTTGATTTTACAAGCTAACTAAGTCTATCTTTCTGTGTCTTTGTTTTATCAACCTTGATTGGACATTTAAAAAACAGATGCTGGTGGTTTTCCAGTGTTTGGAGAGTTAAATCTGAAAATGTTACTAAACCAAGATCAACTGTGTCTAATGTTCAAGTTCTAAAAAAATGTTGATTTGCAAATTGACATGGCCTATAATCAGATACGCAAGTAGTAGCGTACTAGATACACTAGTACGCTAATACGTATCTATTATTGTAAACCAATAATTGGCTTACAATAAGCCAATTATTGTAAGCCAATTATTGGCGTAATGTAAGCCAATAACCCATATCTCTACATTTTGTATTTTCAAAAACTGTAGCAACATGTTTCCCAAATTAAGTGTGATAAAACTGTATGTGTAAGATTTGATGACCTAAAAATTGTCAATAGTGCAAGTAAACTTTATTTTTTTTACTCTCGCTGTTAAGTTGCATATGTCAAGCAGTCACGTTGCATTTTTAGGAAAATGTTTTAGGTGAAATGTCAAACATTCCAGTTTTTCCAATAATGCTTTCTGCAGAAGCAGGAGAGATGCATCAGTAACTACTGACAGATTAGGAAAATGTAACCATTTGAAAGCTAGTGTAGCTAATAATTAAATCAGACAAGTTGATTTGGTGCATTGAAATGGTAATTATTGTTAGTGTAAGGCTGCTACATTAACAGGCGTAAGAGGTGGAACCTAGATTATTATTATTATAAAAATTATTATTATATAAAAAAATAAGTGTTATGTAATGTGCACTTTTTGACTCAACAGGTTAATGTGAAATGAGATACATCTTTAGAGAAAGGCATAATCTAAACATGGGCTTTTAATATTTTCACCTCTTACCACAGTCAAACATAAATCATGCCACCATCTTTTGATACATTTATTTATTTTTCCCAGCCAGTTTGACAGAGCAAGACTAACCAGATTTATTAATAAGCTTAAAATATTAGCTGACTCAAATGAAGGTACCATAATTCTTTTAAGCTTTTACAGTCTACCACGTGTATTAGTAAGCAACGTCTTTTCCAGATTTTGAATCAAATCTCAGAATGCATAGGATATTGGCTTGATTTCCTGGCACGGTGTATAGCAGAGCTATAAAAATAAATCCATGGGAGAAATTATTTTGATCTAGCGTTAAAGTCTCAACTAAAACTGGAGTTTGAATTATCTGTTTGTCATATGACTAAAAGACAGAATGTCTTTTATTTTATTTGGGATTAAAAGTCTTAGGTGTGGATAGAATTTATCTTTAGAAGACATTAATGCAGATTGTTTGGCTCTTAAGAGCTAAAACATCAGACCGAAACTGTTCAAATAAAAAATATGTCAGCATCAGAATGATGTAAAGAGCAGAGCACACTCTTCTCTGACAGGCGTCTCTAGAGGCTTTACAAATATCAGTTTTAAAATCTTGAGACACCCAAAAAACAGTCACAATAGATAGATGCTGAAAGGTTTGTGATACAGCATTTAAAAAACAGTTTATTGTTGTGGGCGCGATCATCAGTGAAAAAGGTTGACTTTTTCTCATCTTGCACTGGTCTTACAATCAGTCTGCCCTGACTGGTCAAATAAAGGTTAAATAAAATAATTAAAACATTTATTTTTTTAGATAAGGCTGTAGAAATGTGTGTTTCCTTTTGCTTCCCCGTGTTTTTTGTACTTCAAATAGTTTCAAGGACAGTTGTTGTTCTTAACCATAAACATCTTTATTTCTTTTCATAAAGGGATTTCACATGCAGTGAAATGTGGTTTGCTTCCTGATGCTTGATTGTCTTTCTTTGTTAGTCAAACAGATTTAGTTAATTCATACTGAGCCATTTACCAATTTGACCAATTTTATCTAAATATTTTGTCATTTTTCAGTGGGTAGTGGTAGTGCTAACATCAAAACCAATATTGTCCTGTCATCACCCATTTACGAAAAGTAGTGACAACCAAAATGATCAGATTCAATGATGATCTCATCAATTCTGGCCCCCTATCTTTGAAAACACTCTAAAATGTATCCAGTCATTGACCATTAATAATGGAATTTGGAAAAGAAAAGAAAAGGTTTTGTGAAATATTGTCTGTCTAACACTCTGAATACCAATGCTGGACCAACACTGTTAATATCACTGTTGAAAGACTTGGATATGGCCTGTTTGACTGATTGTGTTCATGATAAGCTGTAGTTAAGCGCGTGAGAATGTTTGTGGAAGAGTCTTTTGGTGTCTCAGATGTTCACAGCACATCAGCATTGACATCTGGCCGAACAGCTGGACCCGTCTGGACAAACACACAGAATGTCTGCAGATTGTTTTTTTTTTTTCTTCTTTGCTTTAGTTTTCCTTCTATGTGGACATAAGGGACTATGATTTCCTATACATGCTAATTAGCCATAACAAATCAGTTTTATCCAAACCAGGAATTTCTTATGCAATGTAGTATGCAGTTATGTATGTTTCCCAGCTAAGAAATTTGAACCATGTGTATGTTGAGAGTTCCAGTAGATTCAGTCAAAGCATTTCAATCTGGATTTTACAATGGGAACCAAACAGTTGAGCAGCAGTTGGAGTTCAAACTCTTCCACATTGTCCATCTGCACCTGGGTGGTGATGATGACTGGTATGTGTAAATAATCATCAGCCAGGGACCTGGGCCTTTTTTCCCACTGGTTACTTGCATTTAACTTTATTTTCCTGGCTGAACAAAGATGCTGTGGTTTCATTCAAAAGTTTGAGATCCTCATCTTATTCACTTTGGCATCAGATATTTGTACAGGAGTTACCAATTAATATTTGGAAACAGAAGAATTCAACATGAACACATTAAATAGTGCACGATTAGAACATATTGGAGGTAGACCATTATATTGTCTTGAGCTTGATCTTATATTTTTCATTTCCACTGGTAATTCTTTTCTAAAAGGATTAAATATTTTGGTAATTTTAAGGTTAAGACCAATTGCATTTTGGCTAATTCCTAACAATGGTTTTTACTTATCGCTCTAGTGGGACCACTTCAGCAAACCCCTCCTTATGCAGAATATAAAGTGTCTTAAATGTTTTCTCCTTTCTCTCTAGTGCCCTAAAATGACCTGTATGCACAAAAGAAGTACTCGACCTGAGCTTTCACAATTTAAATAAAAAATAATGATAATTGTGTTTTTGGCTTAATTGTTTGAGACCAAGAATACTTCAAGCCTTAAGAATAAAATGTCAATTGCACTTGACCCAAGTTGGCAAAATTGCAGAAAATTATGAAAATCTGTGCACAAATGTTCTTTGGCATAAATCACTTTTATTAATTCTTAAAGCAAGAGCTATGTTTTTAAGTTAGTAAATTATTATGGACTTGTGATCATAATTTTTCTATAAAAGTGGGATATGACAGTTTTGCAATCTCAACCTGCTCTATTGGGCAAAAGAACATCATATAAGTGTTGCCTGTTAGCAACAATTAAATTATGGAAGTATTTTTAAAATTACCATCAGTTCGTAAATGAAAAAAAACAGATAGAAATCTACCCAAAAAATGGCCCAGGTATGGAAGTTGCCATTTTTGAATCGAACTCTGAACTAAAGATGGACCTTTGCAGTGGGAGAATGCTAAACATTCATTGTCCCCAGCATTTCATGTTAGTCATATCACAGTTTATAATTGTCTGTATTATTTGTTAGCTTGAAATTCCAACAGGAGTTCTTTATTGGTATTTGCCAACACAATATTAAGCATACATTAAAGCAATTACAAATGTCCGGTACTCTTGAATTTTAGATTCTGCTCTTGTTTTCTGCACCTTAGACAAAATTTATTTGATCGTTTTACTTGATTTTGTGTTTTATTTTGAAACATGGGATTCTTTTCTTTATGGCCGACCTGTTTTCCTGTCTGTGTTTCACAGCTGGGTTCAATCAGTAAATGATCTTCACCTGTTCCTAATTGGTTTTTAGTGTTTATCTGGTTTGCTCTGGTCGAATGAGATTACTGTTTCTCCAGTTTCTGGGTCCTTTCAGCAGATGTTTATTTCCAGCTTACCTACTCTGCTTTACCTTTAGTTTTGTTCCGATGGTCTGAATTAAGAAGTTAGTTTTTATTTCCATTTTAATTGTTTCCTCTCACTTTTCAGCCTGAGTTTGGAAAATTTATTTTGAAAATTCTCAAAACATGTACTCTCCATACAATGTTTTTAAATAAAATAAAATATAAGATGTAAGCACTGTGATTACCGTGGTTGATAGCGTTACTCTTTGTCTAATACCAGCTAACTCAGCACACCGAATAAAAGTCATGTACATAATTTTTCATAGTTAAATCTTCTGTAACTGATTCAGTCTGTGGGGGTAAATGAAAATAATTGCTTTATGCTGTTAGGAGAAATATAATTCATAAAACCCTCATCCCCTCTCTGTTCTGGGCTAATTACTCTTAAACTCGGTAATAGAGAAATTTAGGTGTTATTTTACCCTTGGAAAACTGGGGGAGGAAAATTATTTTATTTATGATTTATGATTTTTTTTTATATGAAATGCAAACCCAGCTGTGATACAGGATGTGCTGGAAAATCCTAATGACTCCAATAGTAGCATGCTTCGATTAGTAATTATCTGATGATACAGCTTCTGTATTCACTGGATTATTTGTTCAAATATCATATTCATTAGTGTGACTGATAAATTAAGGATACTTCTGCCAATAAGTTTCTTTTCTTTAAAAATGTCATTGTTTATCCAAGCAAGAATGTTTCACTTGTTTTGTAGCAGTGCATATAGTTTTTTGTTTTGTTTGTTTCTATTCATCTATTAGTTCTTGTAACCAGGTATGTCTTGCTTTTCTGTTTCTCAGGACTGTTCCCAGCAGTGCTGAATCTGGCTACAATGGCAGACATAACAACTAATGCTACCTGTGGCACAAATGGACCAGAGATGTTCTGTAAGCTGGTGGAACATGTTCCTGGTCAGCCTGTGAGGAACCCGCAATGTCGAACCTGCAACCAACGGAGTACAAACTCATTTGGTGAGAAAGATTCTCAACCCACAAGAGTTCTAGTCTGAGAGATCACACAAACTAATCATGCTGCTTTGACTAATTACTAGATTTTTTGGCAGATGTTAATCAAATTTATGTTAATCTAAGATTATGACTATCAAATCAATTGAAGAATCAGTTGCTAAATAAAAAGATGAGAAAGGAAAACTACCTTAAAGTTATTGAATAGTTTTTACAGACAACCAGAGTGTTTCAGAATAGATCAACTATTCAATAAGACATTCAGCAAATCCTGCAGCTGAATGAAAAATAAAGTCTTCCTACCAATCAGGCATAACATTATGACCAGAATACACACACTGTCTCACCACCTCTCTGCAACTGTCCACCCCGTTTTGCAACAAACTGTGATGCACTGTGTAATGTAACACTTTTCTTTATCAGTGACACTTCTTTAACCTGCTAGTTCTCATAATGTTATGGTTACAATTGTATATGTGAAATAGCAAGAGGACAAATAATGTTAAGAAAGTGGAAGAAAAAAACGTATTTGTCAAATTTTTATCTTTTACATTTCAGTTCTTCAAACAAACCATTTCATCATCATGTACTTAAACCGTGATGTATTGATTTTTTAAAAAACTGTAGATAAGTAGTATGGAGGGTCAAAAATAAATTGTCATAAGATTCAGCTATGTTTACAATTTAATGGTATATTGTGAAATAAAGACTAGATACTGTGCTCCTTTTTTGCTTCTAATCCTCATTGAGCCTGACTAGTTGATTATGACCCCATACAAAATTAAATGGAAAATGTGTCTTGCTTCTGGTAGATATTACATAACCATATTTCCTTATAGCACATATAGATGATCACATTCAATATTCGATTGTCAAAATGTGTGCAAAACATAACCCTGGAAGATAAATTGATACAGTGAAATGGCCAGCATCCGATTATTTTACATTCACTTTTAGATTGGTTTTATATTCCCTGCTTTAACAGCATGCTTTGCTTCTTGTCCAGTATATTTGTCTTTGGGCTTGTGATTTACCTGTACAAAGTCTGAGTTCAATTTAAGGCTATCAGTCAGATATTTTTCATCTTTTTATCTGTTTTCTCATTTTTGACTCAAGGTATTGCCATCTGCACATTCCCAAACAGGTCTTAAATTTGTGCTTTTTATGTCATAAAAGGAAAGTTTTGAATGGTGTTTGTATTTTTCTTTTCATGATCAAAAGAAAAGCTTCATTTGACGCATTCATCTATAAAGTAAACAATTCACATGATCTTTCAGAATTTTGTAATTTACTGCATCCATATTCATAGCCTTTATTCCAACATCCTCTAACTAGAGCTTCATTTATTTCCAAGGTTAGAAACAATCAAGGAAAAACATAATTACACAGTAATCTAGAAATAAACTAACCATAGGAAAAATTGCAGTTATTAGAGAAAACTCATATCTTACTCCTGGTATTTTAGCAGGAGTAAGATACGCAAGAGCGATAATACAACAACCATGAGCCAAAAATGAAGACGGCCAGGCTAAGCTCCTCCACAGGCAGGGTATTGTGAACAATATGTTTTAATTGGCTGTTTACATGACTGTTATGTTGAATATCTCTTGGTACTGTGCAGGGACTTAATGGTGTGTTGTTGCAATTAATTTAGCAGACACTAAAACCAAGATCTCACTTCTAAGACAACTTGAATACATAAGGAAATACTGTCACTTACTGGAAATCGGTGTTATTTTGAAAGAATATCAAAGTCAGGGTAAGAATTGAAAAACTGCAATGTAATAGCAATGTTAGTGTATGAAGACTATGCATTTTGAATATGAGTCAGTGCCACAGAAAATGTGGATGGACACAGATTGCCTTAGCTTTAAAGGTATATGACAAAATTAAATCCACAATATGCCAAAAATGTTCATCCATTTGTTTAAACTCAGCCAAAGTTGTGCAAAATAAAGTGAAAAAATAACAGAATGGAAGGTTGGGTGCTTTTTTTGACAATCTGACCAAATATTTATTACTGTATTGACAAGATTCTGGTTGTTTACTAAGTACACTGTGTGCACAGTTGTTTGGCGACTGGGGTTAAGTATTATTTTTTATTATTTTACCACAGTACTCTTAGTAAGCAGGAAACATAGACATCTGAGAAAAGTAATATTTTTTTCATTATTTTTGCATGTTGCTCACATGTTTGCATGTGGGCATTAGTTTTGCAACTATTAAAGTGTATGTTGAACATTTTTTCCAGCTCATTTGTTGTTATTTTTTCTCTGATAAAGTTAGAATAATAACTTATGTGTTTACAAATAAACATTTCAGACATAATGTCTGACATATGGATGAAAATAACAAAAAATCTGTGCCCAATATAGTCCTTCCGAGCTAAACAGGAAAGCTGCAGTTGTGGAATATCTCTTCCAGTGACAGCACTGTAGGAAAGTTGGTTCCTGGAGGCTTCATGCTTGAATCACCTAAAATCTTGGCCAGTTAATTTGTGTGACCCTGTACAAAATGGTTGTTTGTTTTGTGTCTCGACAATTTCAGAGTGCTGCATCTTTGAAAGACTTTTTAAGGTGTTTACCTGATCAGAGTCAGATAAATCTCTGTTTTTACCTTAATATAGGATGCAGTTGCTTGAGCCACATTGCACGAAACACATTATTGCTGATGTGCTGAAATCCAATAAATATTCAAGTTTATATAGCCTGGAGTGGTATAATATAGATAAAACCGTGTATATGGTGAAAATGTTAATTTGCCTATTAATTATGCGCACAGTTTATTTTAATCTTTCTCTGTATTTCATGAAAGAAACTGAATTTTGAGGAGAAACTTTGTCACATTAAAGTTGGGGAAAACAAGCATGAGAACTTTTTTAAATGCTGTTTTCTTTGACTATCAGCAGTTGTCACGTTTTTCTTTTTTTTTTGAAATGTTGAACCTAAGCATCAATTGAATGACAGCTGCCATTCCAGCCTGAAACTACACATCTGTTTGTTTCGTCTACCTTCTACCAGCACAAGATTCATCTGTTTGGTTTTTTTGGATGCAAATTTCACTGATAAAACATCAAAACGTAATTTAATATTCTACCTTTTTCTGTATGTGTGCAGAGCATCATCCTATTGAATATGCCATAGATGGAACCAACCGTTGGTGGCAAAGTCCTTCTATTATGAATGGGATGGAATACCACTATGTGACAGTCACACTGGACTTGAAACAGGTAGAAAAAAAAAATACCACAGACATTTATTAATTTGACATTCTATATCTCCGAGCTCATTAAATTACAAGTATAGTTAAACTAAACTAAACTATTCAGATTTTTTTTTCTATTTTTGTTGTCTTTAAAAGGCATAAGTGTAAAACAAAACAGTGACTTTTTATTTAGAATGCCTGGCTAAAAAAATCTGAATGTTTTAGCTGTATGTTCAAGGTTGTTTTCTGTTGGAAGCTTCATTTTTGAGAGCGGAGTTGGAATCAGCTTTTATGTAAGTTTTATATAAACACTTGTATGTCACAGACAATACAATGGGTCTTTCTGCATAAGACAGTTGAAAACCACACAGTTTGCCAAACTGCTGTACACAAAAACACATAAAAACAACAAATAAAACATTAAAATCAGCATCACAAGCAAGCCAAAAGTCAAAAAAGTTTTGTTTTTTTTAGAAAACATTTGCAAACAGGACATGCATATGGTTGTCTGATTTTTAAAGGAAGATAATGTCTCTATATTTATATTTTAAATGGCTTCATTGAGAGAAAAGCGAAACCAAAGTCAAAATTCCTCTGCAAAAACTTAGCAAATGAAGCTGATTCTGATCTTTACTTCAAAATAACACTGCATCAAAAATGTCCTAATCCCCTCTTAAACTGTGATTATCAATAGGCTGCTAAAATGGTTGTGCAAAGCCTCTTTTCACGTGGTGATAATTGTAGTTTAAAATAGCTGGAGAGAATGTTGGTGGTGACCTTTCATTTTTAAAGAAAATTGCAATTAAAGATGTAGGAATTCTGGGAAAGCATAACCTCCAGAGCACCTTCATTTTCACACAATTTTCTTCCAGCTTGTCCTCATCAAAGTCAGTCATTAAAACGGATGAAGCATATCTGGATCCAAACTATTGTCTGTAATAAAGGACACTTTTTCTGTCTTTCCTGCTGTGGCTTTTCTAATGTACATATTTCACAAGATGTTTTTTTTCAAGCATATTAAATTAGTTATTGCTGTAGTAGGAAACCCCAGAGACATGGGGAAGGCACTTATAGAAAACTTTACAGACAGAAAGCCACATGTATCAATCAGTCTGCAGTTACGTTATTGTGAGTGTCTCTGTTAGTGTGGGAGGAAGCAGACTTGCACAGAGCAAACCTACGCAAACACATGGAGGGATGTATGGCAACTTGAACCGTGGAACTTTTGGGGAGTATAATGATAGCATCTTTCAGTAGCCATATGATACCTTATTGTGTCATAAGCCCTGTTTGGGGAGATTACGATTAGTCTTCCTAATCACAAGTGGGCTTTATGATGTTCCGTTTAATGTTGTCATCACCAATTCAACCTAAATTACATGTTCAGTTTAGCTGAATCCCATGTCTAATTATTGTTATAGTGCGACACAGTCCACACTTAATGCCATCCGTAATAATGCTGCGTGGGGAAAAACACATTTGTTTTATTGCAAAAACATTTCACACAAAATTCTAACATTTCCTTTGGGGAACATTTATGGGAATGGGTCCAAAATTAATCATATCTGTTGTCGAATTAGAAAAAAAATAATTACTGAGTTCTGATGGATTTCAATGTCACTCGCCACTTTCAGACAATAGGGACAGAATTAAAGAGGACGTAGTATGGGAAATTCACATTTTGCATGTTTTTGTACTTGAGTTTCAACTGCTTCTAAAAGCAGCCCAAGTGCTTAAATAAAACCACCCAGGATTTTTTCCAATAAGTTAATATTTACTGGTGTCTGAAAAATTACCCATTTCAAAACCATCCAGAATGTAATATCACAAGTTAGCAGGGACTGCCTTTCACCTAACAGCCCCAGCTGAGCTCCAGCACATTTGGTCAGCTGGTTTTACCACTGTATTTGTTTTGTTGTTCACTTGCCATCCAGAAACCACTTGCTGCATTCTTGTTGGTGGTCCAGGAAGCTCTGCTTGTGCTTTTCAAAGATGGATGGTTGTATAACAGCACATTATACAATTGCGACAGTAAATGTTGAGTTGAGTGGCGTGGCCAGCAGCAGCTTGGACTCCCAAGACAGCTCATTCTTAAAGCTCAGAATCAGCAAAACTGACCAGACTAAAATTTCATTATCTAAGAATGATTTTGTGTAATAAAAATAAAAATGTAAATGATTTTATTATGTTTAGCCCACAGAGCTATCCTAACCTGTTCAAGGAGCATAATGGGTCACCTTTAATCAATATGCAAGCTGCCCTGTATCAGTGATTCAGGGTGGAGTTGGTGGTGTATTGCTGTGAGGGTTTATTTCTTCACACACTTTGGACTCCTAAGAACAGGTTGAGCATTGTTTAAATAGGACAGCCTCCACACACAGTCCCCAGATCTCAGTCCAATAAAGCATCTTTGTTATGTGCTGGAACAGGAGATTTACTGCAGCAACTAAATTATATCATTTCAATACGGACCAGAAACTGAGGAGTGTCTAAAGACACAAAGGTCCTGACGATGAGCTAGCAAGATGTGAGAAGGAAAGTGGCTGTGTATGCATCTAAACAAGAGATGTTTAGATACTCTTGCTTTAAAGCCCATTAATTACAGCATTCAGTGTGGCAATGTTTCATCCTCACAAATAATCATCTTTCCAAATGTGAAAAAATGCATGTAGACATCTTCATATCTCTTTAAACTCAGTCACAGATTCACTCACTTATTACCTTAATAGTAATTTGTGGCGCTTGTGCCGCATACACTAATTCCTGACTTCTCTGTCAGGAACTAGACATGTTTTTAAATATATGTGCCCACATGTGTGCGTGTTTTCAGTAGGTGTTTTATGTATCTGTATGTGTGGTGCTCAATCAGTCCAACGAAAAGCTATTTACCCTCCAGTGCACAAAATTTCCCCTGTGACTACAGTCATCTCACTCAGAAAATGACAGTGCCCTTGTGTGCAAGTATGTGTGGTTTATCGCCTATGACATCAGCACTCTCATTTCCTCCCTTGTTATTGTTGAGCCTCTCTGGACAGAAAGACTAAATAATGAGAGAGAAAGTGGGAGCTGAGGGGCCACGTGTGTTTGCGTGTGTACGTGAACGAGACAGTTGATGTCTGTTTATGGTCCTCGTCAATTTTTCAGATGAATTCTTGAACTGTAATTGTGCCTGGAAATCCATCAGACCCGAAAATACACTGGAAGTTATCTAGAGCGACCTGCGGAGGAGGGCTGTGATTCATTTAGCACCTTTTGAGAACTTAAAATTTGGTGATTTTTAACATTTAATGTAAATATTGCATTTGTTATTAGATGTCCCAACTGTTCAATATGAAAACAAAAAATGTGCAACTACAGCAGATGTCTAAAAATCTTTCTACTATTATAGAATTTAATGTATTTTCTGTAGATTAAAATCACATTTAATAGGACTACTTTACCATTGGCGACATAACTTGGTTTAAAATGTGAAAATCTTTTCTCAGCCTCAGACAGAAGTCATTTACACTGCAGTTGTTATGGAAATGCAGCGATCAGTTTGATTGATGGACGGCGGTCAAATCACGAACCGGCTCTGCTCTCTTGGGAGGAAAAGAGAACCTGGTGATCGGGGTCCTGAAAGAGGCTGCCACTCAAAAGATGTTTTTATCCACATCTCAAAAATACCTCAACATACACACACACCTGCAGCCAATTTTGAACATTTGGAAGCTTCCACAGAGTAGATGGACATGACCCACGTTTAGTTAACTTCATTATGTATGCATTAGTAGAAATAGCTTTTATAATTGCAAAATGCTCAGATAAATGACTAAAATTTTTATTAGAGAACACATTAACAATCTTTTATCAGTTGACTTCGAAAAAGGACTCCAACCTGAAGATGAGCATGCTTGGAGGAAAGAGTAATTAGAATTTCTTTTTTCTTGAAGGGCTTATTTTGCCCTTTTTACATGTTTATAATTTTATTTATTTGAATTGGGTTTTTTATTGTGAGGCAGAAATAACATTAGAGGAGTTCTTCATTACAGCAATTTATCACGAAAGGATCATGGACGATCTTTGTTAATGGATGGGCTACAGTGAACTTGACCTGTTCCTTTCTCAGTTTGTACCTGGATGATAGGTTTCCATGAGAACACAGCTATTAAGTCTACCAGCTCCTTATTGAAGAGTTCAATGATTACTAATTAGTCGATAGATGTGGTAGCACAAAGTAGGCTTAATGCTCTGCATCAACATGTTTGAAGTGATTATTTCATTTGGCCACATAGATAATCTTTGGAGAAATCATAAAAGCATAAAGACACTGTTGGTAATTGAAACATTCCATACAGACCAGCTTCGTAGCTGTCAACAGATTTCCCTAGATTAAATATGGATCTCTGCAGCTCCTCCAGAGTTTCCATGGTAGCTTTCCTGATTAAGCCTCTTTTTGCTCAGCTTATTTGCTTATTTTTCCCAATTTTTTCATTTCCAGAGAATGGATCTAAAAGCGCTCCATGCGATGTTCTAAGCTTGGAACATTATTTAGTCTCCAAACTAGTGATGGGCAGATGAGGCCTCACTGGGTGTGTGGCACATTTCCCAAACTCCGTCGACACTGTGCTGAGACTGTGTTGCTTTGTCACTTACAGTGACATCTTCTGGATTTAGAAAGTCATTGCAGGCAAATTAAATAAAGACGGGAGTGTTACCTGGTTCATCCCCCTCATGTCGTGCATGTTGTTGCCTCAGCATTGTGGAAGTGCTCTGGTTACAGTTAGACAAGACCTGGGAGCAAATCCTACATTTTTCACCTACAATATAAATAAAAGTTAATCCATGTAAACTAACTCAAATATCCCATGGAAAGGAATTTGAATAATCTGAAAGAAAAATGATCAAGAGTGGAAATGAGAACAGAATAATTATTTTACGTGATAAGATCAAAATGATCCCACCGGTAGTCATATACGAGCCGAAAACCAACACAAAGCAAAGAGCACTAAGTATCTCCATCCAACAAAACTCTCAAACGTGTTGACACAGTTTCTCCCTTATCAATATAATTTGGCGCGGTCACATCCAAACGACACAGAAACTGTCAGTCATGTGGTTTTTCTTAAAGTGATATGCGCACCGACGCAGGGTTTCATCTTGTTTGCTCAGCGCATGTACCGAAGTTTCGGTGTCGTTTGGCCATCACTACTCCAAACCCTGTTTTGAACTTCTCCACAATTTTGTTGCTGTCTTGGTTGTAATTTCTTTTTTTTTTTTTGCCTGAATTTAACTTGTAGAGGGGTGAACCATATTTGCTAATTAGGTGGCATTGTTGTACTGGGTGTTATTTGAGGTTATTGAAGTAAAGGAGACTGACAGTCCGATAAATTTCCTTGTGCTTTTGCTCTACTTTGCGCTGCTAAATCACACAAAATCACATTAAAACACAAACACATGAGACTGGAGTTTTAACTTGGATAAGTTGTAGATTTTGTAGATTTTAAACAATGCTGAGAAAAACAAATGTACAACAAGCTTATGCCAGTCATTTTTAGCACAGTTTGTTTTTGGCGGTTTCATTCAGTAAACATTGAATACACAGAGCCAGAGAAAAATATCAAACAAAAACATTGTTAACTAAGCATCTGTTGCAGCAAATGTAACTTTGTTGGTGTAAAGTTGCAGAGTAGATTACGTGGGAGAGTGTGTAGCATCTGGTGCTATGTGTTTGCTAAATAGCATTTAAAAGCTTTAAATGCCAAAATAACACCCAGTCTCTAGACAATGAATATGCACTTTTTATTGTATTTACATTAAAATAGCTTTTTTTTTGTAATATTGATAACAAATTCACATATGGTGGATTTTATAGGTGAATTTTTAACATATCTATTTTATGCCTTATCAAAAGGCAATGATTCAAAATACAGCTGCATCGAAAGTGTCTGCAAATTATTTTGTTTGTCAGCTCAGTTAAAAAGCGGGTAGGCTTTGCACCGAGATGGTTGTACTGAATACTGCTGCTTGCTTGCATTCAGTTAGTTTAGCAGTGGGCTGTAATTCTGGATGATTCACATAACAGAGAGCTGTGCCAGCGCCTGCTTTATTAGTCCAGTGAGATGTTAATGCATTTCATCTGAAGTGATGGTAAATTTTAACAAGCCTGCATACCAGTTCCACTACTCTGACACAACATCCAGGTGTGACACTACAAGGTTGCATCTGTGTTTTACACCTGAAACCGAAACAACAATTTTATACGTCCTTAATCATATTCAGATTTTTCTTCACCTTAATCAGTCCTTTGTTCTCTTGTGTGCAAATTGCGGAGGAAAGTGCAATCTGGAAATGAAAGTTAATGCCAGTTTGTCGAGCCAGAGAGAATTTTAACACGCTTCCATTTGAGTGACCCGTAAACACCAGCTGTTCAGTTTAACCGCTGTAACTGTGTCCAAAGCAAACTGAGACAAAATGAATTTTTCAGCCTAAGTGTGGGCAACCCAACCACGCTGGCCACGAGGCTTAAATGGATTGATATAGCACTTAATGTTTTCATTTGTGTGTTTTACACAAATGTTCCAAAAACCCAGATCACTGATGTTTTATGACTATCAAGTTGAAGAGCTATAAACCCCAAAATGCTTAATCTGTGTGTGAAGGATTTTTTATGCTTTTGACATGTGAATACATCCAAGAGATAAAACCATTTCATATTGGGAAGTACAATCATGTTCAAAAATATTCATAAACTCACCAAAAGCATTATTTGGATATTGATTCGAATGGTGTATAATGATGAAAAAGGTGTTTCTTAAGGTGGATAAAAAATCGTATCCTATAATTCAAACTTTTTTTTAACAAGTCTTGGATTTGCAATTAGAATTTATTGTTCATTTTCTCTCTATTTATGTTCATTTCTATGCTAACAGGCATATACATGTACATGCAACCCCCCTAATATAGTTTCCTCTGGCTATAGTTTCAAATAAATTGCATGTTTTTTGTTGCTAGAACACAACTTCTACAGTTTTCAACTTCTTGGTGGCTATGAAATATGTCCTTTGTTACTTGAATTTCTCCAATGAACGACAATACTTAATTGGTATTTGAACAAGTGCCACAAAATGGTATAGTAGAACATTAGTTTAATCTTTGCCTTCAAATTGCCGATTCGGATTTTTTAAAATATTTAAATCTTAGTTTGTCCTTTAACAAGATCCATTAAAACCTGATTGTTTTCACTTGTACAGTCCTCTACTTTGTGTTTTTTATGCACCAAAGTCATTTTGTTTGCTTTATTGTGAGTGGAAGTAGCAGAGCTTTAAACTAACCCTGATGAAACTCCCAGACACCCCGCTGCTATAAGCTTGTACTTCTTGCCATATAAAAGAAGAGAAACATAAAAGAAACATATTTTTTTTAAAGTAGTTGCAGTCTGGCCAATTAAATTTGATCCTGGTAGAATCTCAAATTAAATCTCTAAACTGTCAGTAAATATCCTCAGTTTAAGTGACATTTATCTGCCATCTGTGTGATCTGCAGCAGGACAGTTATCAGCCGTTTATTTGTTGATGCTGTGTTGAGCTTTTGAGGCAGAAGAATTTCCTCGTTTGATCTACATTTGATCAAAACTGAGAATGTGACTCACTGAAACACCCCCTCCCAGCTAAATAAAAAGAGAAAAAAAAACACATACACTGTATGAGCTAATTCTGTTTATCAGGGCACAGCTGAAGAGCTGCTTGGCTCTATCAAAGAGTCGTCATATAAGAAGATACAGCTGAAAACTTAAATTTTGTCTTTCACTCATGCACACTTTTACACTCTTACTCTATCTCTCAACACACACACATGCACGCACCCCCCCTCCCCCCTACACGAACACACACATCCATCCTGAACTCTGGTAACAGTGACTCTTTGTAGGTGGCTTGAATCACTGGTTTAAGGTTACCCCAAAAGACACTTTCTCACACACACACAAACACACTCGGCTGTTTCTCTCCATTCTAATTGCTGCAATATGACTCTGCTTCCCACATCATGAGAAGAAAGAGAGATGTGCCTGCAAAGGAAAAAAAAAATGCGAAGGAAAAACAGGGTGGTGACGGGGAGACACAGGGAGTCCACATTTGACCTACATCTAATCTTTGTTTTTGTTTCATGGTTTGAGCTTTGCCTGCACATCTTTCTGTGGTTGTGTTTTACTTTTTTATTGTCAGATCATTAAAAAATAAAATAAAACAAAATCTGTATTAACTAATACACTTATATAATATACTTGTTTTTTTGGGCACCAGAGTAATTTTATCATTTTTTTCTTGTCTGCATTTTCCAGGTTTTCCAGGTTGCTTATGTGATAATCAAGGCAGCCAACTCACCTCGTCCAGGTATGAATTCTGGATGCTAATAAGGTGCTGTGGCCACATGTTTATTAAGTCGGCAAAACCCTATTTTGAGTTTCACAGCTTTTGATTATGAAGCAAAGAGCATGTGATTAGAGGGAATGTTGGTAGCATATTTTCAGCCTTTGTCTCATGAGCGAATAAATCCTCTAATTACAACCTTAAGAGCAAATGATCCTCTAAGAAGAATTTACATTAATTAAATGATTAGACTGCCATTAAATTATTAGTGGTTTTACTTTAGAATGCATTAGTAATGTTGTGTAGCCTTCTTGGAGTCAAGTCTGCTACAAAGGTGGAACATAAAAGGGTCTAACTTTCTCAAACAAATCCGATCTTAATTTAATTATGTTATACTTACTGTCAAAACATAAGGTTTAACACTTCCCAGGTATCCATACGTAGATTTATTTGATTCATAGATTTGCTGCTTGATGCTGTCTTACCTATTCTTTATCTAGTCTATTTATTTTTTCCATTAACTACACTTCCTTCAATTTGCATGAATTTAGTTAAATCTTGGAACAGTTCGCCACAAGCTACTTTGCTAAATATGAATTAAACATTCTGTCAATTTTTAATGTATTATAATCAGCATGGACCTAAACAGTGGTTTCGGTCATCCATCATTGTTTGTATCGATTCTTTTCTCATCTTCACGTCACATATTTGATGCATTTCATCATTAATATTTTTGTCCACAGGTAATTGGATCTTGGAGCGCTCAATAGATGGCGTGACCTTTGAACCTTGGCAGTACTACGCGATCACAGACACGGAGTGTCTGACGAGGTTCAACATATATCCACGAACCGGACCGCCATCCTACACCAGAGATGATGAAGTGATCTGTACATCGTTTTATTCAAAGGTTCATCCACTGGAGAATGGAGAGGTGAGGGTTTAAGTTACGTCACATTTAACAGCCACGTTCATTGTTGATGGTCTTTCAGATTCTTTCCAAACACCCCTTCCCGCTCAGGAACCCCGGAAAATGAAATAATTTACACTGCGTTTTAGTGCACACGTAAAAATACAAGGTGTTATGACAAACAAATGGATGGTGAAAAACTAAACTGTTTTTTAACTGATTTATAAACACTGATCTCCTTTCCAGGAACTATTTTAGAGTGAAGTAATCTAAAAATGAATAGGAAGACATTTTCCTTTTATTAGCTAGAACAGTCAGTGTTGGTAGTTGCTCCAAAGTGTCACAGCCAACTTCGGTGTAACACTTCCCTACTTTTAGGAAACATCCGACTGGCATGAAATGTAAAGCTTTGTTAACTTCCATAAAAAATATATATAAATATATCAAATTTAAATCTATTGAAGTTTATTTGAATTGTATTAGAAACAGTTGGGTGTTTAAGAACAGTCCATACAAATGTGACTGGCAATGGCAAAAACAGGAACAGATCTGTCCATAAGAAGAAAGTGTGGATATTTATCTTACTAATAATGTCAAATAACCTGGAAATTCTGTACATTCACATTATTTTTACAACATCCCCTCCCTGCAGCATTGACCGTCAACTGATATGACTGGGAAGGTGTGCAGACAAAAGTGAGCTTTTGCCTTGGGATTCCCCTGAGGAGATAGTTGTATATTTTCTTAAAACGTAAACCTGTCTTGTATGTTTTCACTGATTTAAAAAATGTATCATGGTAAATTAAATCAAAAGTAATAATAGCTGTTGATGTGTGAGTATTATAAGCAAACAAAGTTGTAAAAAAAAACAAAAAAAAGAAGAACAACAACCCTCTAATTATTTTTTTCCAGCAGCCTGTTACCAGTGTCTGGTAGGGTGATGTTGGCCATGCAAATTAGCCATGTGTTTTTTTCAAACGGTTATCTTATTGGCTGAAATCATTAACAAAAGTGTTTAAACACCCATTAAAGCTGGTATGTTAATCAGCTATGAGGTTCCCCCACACCCTGAAACAGCTCAGATTTACTCTGCAAACAAATTGAATTCAACATAATAAAAGAAAACAACTGAATGGAGTGGTTTCTTCATGACTTGGACTAGAAAGCGAAAATCAAAATTTTTTCTGAAATTGTTTTGTTTTTTTTCCCACTGCTTCTGTTGTACCAACGTATTCCTGGTGCATCACAAACAACTGCAAAGAACAGTCAACAAAACATAGAAAATAATATATAATCATAGAAAAAAAAGGTCTGTGGCTATGACACATCAGCTAATCTGGTGTACTAGTGGCTAATTGGAGGTAATTACATGTGCTGAGAAGTGAATGAGGAGACAAGTGATGCTCTGGTGACGTGCATAACCATAAAACATTTTAATCAGTAACAGAAGTCTCATCATTCTTTTTGCTAGGCTCAGACTTGCACAGCTTGAGTTTACCAGTGTTTACTGTGATGCCGTTTTGATCAGCTTTGTGTGATTGCATCCACGATGAACAGAGGAGGAAGCCTGCAGTAGCTGACATTAATGAAGAGAAAAAGGACTGCAAAACACACAAACATCTTTTCATACACACAAATTCAGGGTGAAAACAAACCAATGGCCTACAAAGGCTTCTAATTGTTGATGCTTTTGTGAAAACCTGTGTGTGAGTACATTTTACGTGTGCTGGTGTGTGCACATTGTGTTTGTGCTGTTCGTGCTTGTGTCCTGCGGGGGAGCGCTAGAGGGGGTGTGAGCTGGGAGATGTCAAGAGCTGCAAGTAACGACGGAGGTGTGTGTGCGTGCGTGTGTGTGTGGGGGGTTGACAGCTCCCTAGCCGTCTGATCACAGTGAAACCATAATGAGTCGTAGGCGATGTGTCACTGCATCGCACACACATTCACAATGTCATCTCACCGCTCAACACACATGGCAGCACACACACACACACATATATATAAATCATCTTCTTCGTTACTTCCAAGTGTGCAGCTTACACCCATCAAGTGTTTCCCCTTGACACACACACGCATACATGTGGGGGTGCACACACGTGTGGGGGTGTACACATGCGCGCACACACTCCCGCACGCAGTCAGCTCTGCGTTAGACTTTTTTTTTTACAGATGCCAAATGTTGCTTTTGGCCACATTAACAAGACAGACAGATGGACAGACAGACAATTAGAGCCTCACCCTGCTTACAACATGGCTGCTTGTTGAGTATTGGTTATCTGTGATAGAAACTAAAGCAAACATCACCTTTCAGGCTTGTTTTAAATATAGGTTATGTCAACAATATATGCTTTTGGTTTCCTAATCTGTGTTATCCTGAAAATCCCTTGTTGTGAGTTACTGTGTTTTATGCAAACTTGGTTTCAAAAGTAAGATATAAAACAAAAAACAGAAGTGGAGTTTTTTGAAGCACCCATCTTTCAACTGCTGTTTAAAATGGTCTATATTTTCAAGGCTAAAACTGTGAATATTTATATGATTTTTATATCTATATTGCAGTTTGTCAAAATGATAAGTTTGTAAAAATTGAGATTTCAACTGTTAAATCTGTCACCATTTCATCTAATTACATGGTTAGTCAACAGTTATTCTACTTCATGTCCACTTTTGTGGGCTCTTTTCTCAAAATCTTTTTCTTTTTGCTACAACTTGCCTGCACTCATTTAAACTGAACTCTGATACCTCTATTCTGTAGTATAAATTTGTGAATTGTGAACTTACTTATTTTATTTTACTTAGTTAAATAAAAAAAAATCTTCAGATATTTTGAACACAAACTGGATTATTCTTGACTGATTTCTGTAGTTTTTTGGTAATCTGATTTAGAACATGGAATATGCAAAGAAACAAAGTTAAACTGGATTATTCTATGCACGCCCCATTTATGTTTTAACAAACAATGTTCAGTGAATTGTGCAAGTTTTCTGTTGGACTTGCACTGAATTGCAAACAAATGCTGGTATTCAAAATTAGTTTTCTATATTCTACTTGGACTCCTAAAGTTTGGGTAAGATCAGAGAAACTTTCCTCTTAGCACAAGAATTTTAGCTGACCAGTAAATGGGGCACACAAATTCTCATTTAAGTTAGATATTTGAGACATGTTCTCTTTCTGATTTTGGCACAAGTTTAGTCAGACATGTGTTTATGATGTGTTTATGCACTGCAAGGGCAGGGGGTTATTGTTGGTTCTTGGCAGCATGTTTTTGATTAGCTCTATATATGCCTGTACTTTTGTCTATAGATCCATACGTCTCTGATCAATGGGCGACCCAGTGCAGATGATCCCTCTCCCACCCTGCTAAACTTCACCTCTGCCCGCTACATCAGGCTGGTGTTCCAGCGAATACGAACGCTGAATGCTGACCTAATGACTCTGACACTTAGCGACCCCAAAGATATCGATCCCATTGTGACAAGACGGGTGAGCCTCAAAAGCACAACGATATTTTTGTTTTGTAGCTTTTTACAGTAATTTTTGCCTCCAATCACTGTAAAATTTAAGATACAGAATCACCATTTTTTAAAGAAAAAATATTCTAGATCTCAAGTTTTATCCTTAGGAAACCTTTATTTGTTTTTAGCAGTTAGTTGTTTTTCTTTCCAAAATCCTTATAAAAACTAAACGGTCAACCCTTTATCTGATCGGTGTACTTTTAACATAACATGTTTCTCTTTCTCTTGTCAGTACTATTATTCCATTAAGGACATCTCGGTTGGAGGAATGTGTATCTGTTATGGCCATGCCAAAGCCTGTCCACTCAACTCTGCTACGAAGGTACAGCACTCCACTCTCTGCTTCTAAGTCCAGTTAACAATACCATGAAGGTAATGGAGCACTTCTATAGTACTAAACGAGAGCAAAGAGAACCCTGAGGCTGCACCTTTTTTATGACCTCATATCAAACTTTCTGAGTTTATGTGTCTAGCTGCCTTCAGGGACTCAGGTGACACTGCGAAGGGTTGTCTCTCATGTCACTTCAAACACAGGTGTGTTTGATACCAGACATCTGATCTTTCTTTCTTTTTCTCTCTCTCTCTTTGACCACATACACTCACACACATAAGCGTAATCGTGTGTGATTTTCAGATGTCCTGAGGCTTAAATACGCAGTGTAACTCAGATGTGACACTGGTGTCTGGTCCCTCTGCGATGATCTCAGTGAAAAGAAGTGATATCAGTAAAGTGTGTTGAGCTCCAGTTTCCTACTTTCTTTTCTGTT
This sequence comes from Xiphophorus couchianus, assembly GCF_001444195.1. NCBI lineage: Eukaryota > Metazoa > Chordata > Actinopteri > Cyprinodontiformes > Poeciliidae > Xiphophorus > Xiphophorus couchianus. The sequence continues at coordinate 6,248,878 of NC_040242.1, read as the reverse complement.
TCCAGCCTTAAAGGTTACCTTGCAGAAGTGTTTAAACTGACTAGGGAAGCAGTGTCAGATTGAGCCACACTGATGCTGGTCTTTAGTTGATTTTTTCACTGTAAAGTTGTTAGTTTGCCCTGAAAAGGGCCTTTTTACATTAGCTTGCAAAAGTATTCAGCCCCCTGGACTTTTTATTAGGATTTTATAACATAGACCAAAATTTAAAACACTTGAAATGCAACTAAATTGCAACAATTATTAAACGGCTGCTGGTGAAATAATACAGCATATTAAGTGTAATTATAGTACTGTGGTCTGTTACAATTTTTTGCATCTAAGAACATAGCTCAGCATGTTAATATTTGGTCACCTATTTTATGTATTTGTGGCAATGCAATACAAATGATTCTTAAGCAAATCAATTAAAAAAACATCATACACTCTTGAGCCAATCTATCTGACGTAGATCTGTTTTGCCAGAAAGAATCTACAATACATGAATTTGAGATAAAGTATTTAAGTTTACATTTGTGACTTGACAAACATGAACACTTTCTCTGATGTTACTTGAATGTAATAAGAATTTTTGTAAAGGATATACGTTAGTGATATTACTGTATTTTAAGATCTTAACATAACTTTTTAGGCCAGTATATATCTAGATTGCTTCCACATTATTCTTAATCCTCATTATTGTCATTTTTTTGACACAACTTCAAACAACCAATGCAGGAAATTTTGGGTAAGCACATAATGGAACTGTAATTTCTTGAGTGCCTCAGATGAAAGCTCAGCACAATGGCCGCTGAATGTTTTCTGTTTCAGATAAAAGGGGGAAATTTGCCACTGCCAACAAATCCAAACTTGGCTTTCGCCTTTGCCACTGCACTACAACTCCTTCCAGTTAAATCCAACACCCTCACAGAATAACCCAATTCACAGAAAATCCTCAGCTGAATTGCTGAACCTTGGAATTGGCCAGCCTCCAGTTACATTCTGCTTTTTACTGGCCATGTTTTAGCTTAAATTGTATTTCTCTCATGGGGGAATAATAGAAAACCAATTTTCTATTTACTGGCGAGCTGGCAAATTTTTTTAGTGCAACTCGCTTTCCTGTGGATACAATGTTGTTTGTTAGGCTTTTAACAGGTCATTCTTGTTGTGATTCACTGCGTAGAGCTGTCTTTCCTTTTTTTTTTTTTAGATATGTGCGACTATTTTTAAGAAAAAATAGCTTATCCTCACTTAATCTGATCTGTTAGATCATATCAGATTTTATATTCTTGCCAAATTTAAAATTTTTGGCAATATCTTCAGACGGTTAATAATGGGGGGAAAGACATTTAATTTCAAACATTTGTATTTGTCATATTTTAGTCAGAGTGACAACAAAAAACACTGAAATAGTCGTGATCAAAACATGACGTAAAACAGGAATTTCCAGAGTAGATCTTCAAGGCCTGGTAGCCCGCTAGAAGTTTTGAAAACCTTTGTAGCCATGGTTACTAAAGCCAGTGTTGATACTTTTGGCATCGTCCTGCATGTCTTACATGTTTCCCTTACATGTGCTTACATATGCTTCAGCACACCTTACTTCAGGTGATGGCTGATCGACTGTCATGCCAAACTGCAATCACCTGAATCAGGTGTGTTAAAGACATGTAGGGCGATGTAACTTAAAGACCAATTTTCTGTTGCACTTTGTCCTTCCATTTAACTTTCCAAGTTGATGGCTACTGGCCAGTGGAAGTACAGTAAGGCAGAAAGAAAATGTTCAATAAAAACTAAATTAATACCAGTCACGCTTGAATTATGTATTTTTCTGTTAACTAAGCAATCCTATTTGACTTACCGTTTCAAAATTTGGATTTAGTGAGCTCGTTCATTTGATTGATATACCTTTCAGACAATCAAAATTCAAGTCTTAATTATTTTAATAGCAACTCAACAGACTCTGGTGAGGAAGTGACATGAGTGGTATTTCAGACTGTGCCCATTCTTTCTGTTCAAATTTGCAGCGATCTTCTCATAATCAGCTTCCAGCCTGCAGAGGACCAATAAATCAAAACAGCTTCAACGTCTGTAAAACACATAGTGACTGTGTTTGTATTTGTGTATCTCTGTAGAAGTTTAGCTGTGAATGTGAGCACAACACATGTGGGGAGAGCTGTGACCACTGTTGCCCGGGTTACCACCAGCAGCCATGGATGGCGGGAACCTTCCTCACTAGACACGTTTGTGAAAGTAAGGAAAAAATTCATATTTTATTTTCTCATGGGCACGTTTAGCTTCTATGTTCATCCACAACATGTCAGCCGGTGTGGAAACAAAGCTCTTAGGTGTTGTGGTCACTCATGTTATGCTACATAATGTTTCCTTAGACCATATTGAACCATATGAACCAAATATCCTGATGTACTTCAACCTTACATTTGATTAACCTGAAATGACTCTAAAAAAAAGTGTTCAGCAGTGACTCCATCCAGCCAGGTGGAATTGGACTTTGGGTTATATTAGACTATCAAAAGTCACCCCTGCATCCTTGATCAACAGCCGTAAAGGGACAATGTCAGAAACCATGATCATAAAACAAATTACGACATGTAATCTTACTTTTATTTTACACAGGCAAAGTTGTAATCACTTTTTGTGCCTTGATACTGACATAACATCGCTTCTATAAAGAAGGTTGTAACTAGAGCAAGCATTGCAGAATCAATCGTTAAAGATGGAGCAGGGCCAGAATGTCTTATTGCTAAACTGTCAATTTAAAAAATTACAGCACCATGCAAAAATATGAATGCATCTTGGACTTGTTCATATTTTGTCACATAACAACCACAAGCTACATTACGTTTTATTGGGACTTTTTGTGATGTATCAATTTTATTCTTGTTATAATGCAATTCATTCAAGTACAGCTTATTATGCCATTGGTACAAAGTCATCCAAGGAACCTTAGCCAGTGGCATTAAATCAATAACTTTGCAGCAAATTCTCATTTCACAACAGAACAACATACTTTTAACCTCAAGAGCGTTTGAGAAATTGAAATTTATGTTGAAGAATACAGTCCACCTAATCCATCCACTATTAGAAGCCAAGGCGTCATTGTATCTACTTTAATTTAAAGTCAATTCTTAGGCTGTGCATCATATTTTGAGATAACGGTGATCTTACAAGGTGAGAGACCCTTTTATAATATATAGCAAATTATATTTTTTTTAAATCAAAGTTTAAGGAATTTTGCTTCTTTATAAATTGGACTGGAAGGATCAGAGGATCTGCTGAGGAGGTTGAGGTTTTGTGGAGAGCAAGGGGCCATCCTGAGGAGCTTTCTTTGACTCCATGGTGGCCGCAGCCATCTTCTATGCTATTCTATGTAGCATGGTTTCTACAGCTGAGAAGAAGCAGTTAGATAAGCCAATCAGGAATGCTCATGGGTGCTCACTCGACCCAGTGCAGGTGGTGGGAGACAGAAGAGTCGTGGTAAAACTGCATCAGTGTTGGACAATGTCTCCCACTCAGTTCATGCAGCGGGTGTTGCTGAACTGAGAGCTCCTCCAGAGATGGACGCCTGCATCCCAAGTACATAAAATTACTGCAGATTTTTCCTCTGTAAAACTTTATAACACTCACTACTCCCTTCAAACTCAACAAGTTTTTATAAGTCTGCTTTTATTTGTACATCCCTGTTTGCACAGTTCTCTCACTTTATGTAAATAGTCAGTTTTTTTATACACATACTGTATATAATCTATCTTGTACACTTTTATCTCCAAATTAAGCTACTCAGCTGCACATTACTTTTAATCTAAGCCTTCTACTTTTGAATAACTGCACAGTATTATTTTTCTTATGTTGTTAATTTGTACTTTCTGTGCAGTCATTTATTCTTGTTTTTATAGATTTATTTTGTACATTTGTGTGAATATGCATGTCCCCACTTACTTTGCTGTGACACCTGAATGTTCTCACAGTGGGATAATAAAGGATATTTTATTTCTATTTTTGTTACTCAAAAACCTTTGGGGACTAAAAAGTGGAAAATATTTTTGTCCCAGCCTGTGAACATAAAACCCAAATCAGTGAAAGTTACTCCCGGCTGCATATATTGTGCTGTACTTTTTTTTTTTTGACTTTGTTCATGTGTGTTTTCAGAGTGCAACTGCAATAATAAGGCAGAGGAGTGCTTTTTTAATCAGACTGTAGCTGACCTGTCCTTAAGCCTCGACACTCACGGTCAGTACCGAGGTGGTGGCGTCTGTATTGGTTGCCGTGACAACACAGCTGGAATCAACTGTCAAAGCTGCATTCCTGGTTACTACAGACCTACAAAGGTGTGTAGGATATGCACAGATGTTTACAGTAGTGGTATTATTCCAGTTAAAAATGGTCTTTTTTGCCGTCCAGGTGGGTGCAGATGAAGAGGACCCCTGCATCCCTTGCTCTTGTGATCCACATGGTTCTATTAGTCAGACTTGTGTTGCAGATGAAAGCCAAGCTTCGCCCGGTATGCAAACAACGTTTTCTTCTTTTTGCTCTGACGTTTGTCCATTTTGCTCTGAGAAATTTAGAGCACACACATTTCACTTTTTTTAATTGAGCTTAAAGTGAGACTTAGATCTGAATGTGACACCTTGTTAGTCCAACTGATGTCCTGTGGGATTTATGTTACTGAAGATCTTGTAGAAATGGCTTTGATGAAGCCAGACTATTTATATTAAGAGGTAATTTTGCTCCTTTAAGTATTTTCATTGTTTTTCTATCACAGAAATAGATCTATTTTAGTTTCTGTGAGACTTTGTTTCCTTTTTTTTGTCCTGCTTGCTCATAGTGTCTTCTAAGATGTGTGTCCCTTTGTATGCGTTTGATTGGCAGGTCAGCCAGCAGGGTCATGCTGGTGTAAGGAAGGTTTCGGGGGTCTGCGATGTGACAGGTGAGAGACCCACATACTCACGAACTGAAAGACACAGAAATGTAGTGACAGGTGAGCAGAGCCTTTCAGCTCCTGTCTGCTCAAATTATTGTTTTAAAATTGCCAGAAAGCCATTAAGATCTGAGATAATGATGTGACACTGTGATCGTATATTAAGTATGGAAGTCACATAATAAATAATCATGTATACCCATGAGATATGTGGCTCTGCATCCCGATAATTGAAAGTTTTGAAAAATTTATATTGACTATTACACTTTATTCTTAAGCCATTTTAAAACCAATAATTAAAAAGGTGATTTTCAAAATCTATTAATCTATCCATTGAGGTTTATCATGTTATTTTATTCAGCTTTACCAAGTTAACTTTTTAAATACTAGTTTTTGAATAAAAATGTAATCTAAAATGCAACAGACATTAAAAAAAAATAATAAATTCAATGTTCTAAAAACATACAAAGAAATGTACATAATTTCTGTCTTTCAGGGAATTAGTAATTCATTGCAAGCTCATTTAAAAGGAATTTTATACACTTAGTTTTAAAAGCAGAGAGCAAACAAATTAAATAAAGAGGCCTGAAATTTAAAAGAGGGTTGCCATTTTGGTGTTGGAAATGCATGTTTTTCAGGTTAAAGGAAATCATGACCCTCTTTTTTAGTGGAATTAGAGTTAGAGAATATTTTTCAGCTTTCACAGATGTTAAGCTGTTTTTGGGGTTGTTTAATATGACGGCTGAAAAATAAATCCTGTTCAAAAACAGGAAACAAAAACAATTCCAAGGTTTTTTCACAGTTATGTTACAATTTAATCAAAGGTGACTATTTGACTACATAGTGATTCAGAGTTTTTTAGGATGAAAACAATTACTATTTCAGTTTAATTTAGCTTATTTGTCTTCAACACGTCTTTACTTTCCACTGAATACATCCTTTAGGTACCATATAAATAATTTAAAACTGCATCTAGTGAAGAATTATAGTTTATGCTTGGAGTGGTTGAAGATGCGTTACTAACTTTTATGAACATGAATCTCAAAAATATGATAACAAATCCTGTTCTACAACCTTGATCATGTTTATTATGCTAAAGTCTTTGTATTACTTTGTAGTCAATAGTGTGAAAAGGTACACTGAGGTCTAGCCAGATTACCATGGTCAAAGTACTTGTGTTGTTAAAATCTAATAGTAAAATTGTTGCTTTATCTTCACTACTGCTGTATTAATTTAATAAACTTGTATGTTATAAAATTTCCTACAGATATTCCAAAATAATGAGATTTAGCAGTAATATCTTTAGGATGCAACACATTTTTAAAGTCTGACCTCTTAAGGGAGGCTAGGTACACTTTGTCCTATTACACTTTGTTTTTGTTTTGTGACATTTTCTATGCATGCCGTGCCATGAGTTTGACGTATTTAATAAATCATGGGCAGACAAAAGTATTTGCACGGTTTATGACGACAACCAATAAAATGATTTGACAATTTTAGAAAGTTTATAGATGCACAAAGCGTAAAAAGATTTACTCAAACCCAACGTTAGTGTTTTCTCGTTTTGGGAGAGGGGGGACAATTCAAAAATAGGTTATACTGACTCTTTATGATGGTTTTCTTTGTTGTTGTTAAATTCATTTGTCTCCAGATGTGCTGTTGGTTATAAAGACTACCCAACGTGTGAGCGCTGTAATTGCAGAGTGGAAGGAAGCATCAACGCTGACCCGTGTGTAACACCGTGTATATGCAAGGTTGGAGACAGACTCACACACACCCTAACACACCCATTCACACTCATTATGCCAAGTACTTTGTGTTAACCTTTCTAGCCTTGTCATCATTATTTTCACCACATTAACACTGCAATGGCATGCCTTTTGCCCATATCTGAGTACAGCTCATAAACTCTGTTCCATGTACCGTACTTCTTTTCTGTGTGCAGGAAAATGTTGAAGGAGAGAACTGCGATCGGTGTAAACTTGGTTTCTACAACCTGCAACAAGATAATCGACGTGGCTGTGAAAAGTGTTTCTGTATGGGTATTGCAAGTCAGTGCTCTCCTTCAACTTGGAACTTTGAGAATGTAAGCAATTTTGCATATTCACATCCTTCTCTGTTTAATGGATGAAGAATATGATGAAATGACCTTGCTAGGAGCTAGCAACAAGTCTCTTCTTTAAATAAAAAGCACCAGAAGGGTGTCTCCTGTAAACAAACAAACAAAAAAAGCACATCCCGAAAGGGAGACTTTTAAGTTACCTTTGTCCCAAAAAAGACTTTGCAGAATGGTGTTGTCCCACTATTTAAAAAAATTATAACTTGATTGGAAATGATTTTGAAAAAAGCTATTTTTCAATCTGCTCACATTGGTCTAAGCTTAATTAAAATGTAAAAATTACATTTTATTTTGAATACATTGTATTCGGAATACTTTTAATGTTTGAGTGAAGTATAAAAAAAACAAAAACTGTTGAAGTATTTTATTCTGACTATCTAGAAGCATTTTCATTGTATGTATATATAATTATACACAAAAGACAATTTTATTATTTTTTTTTACTAATGAAATGTTGCATATTAAAGTCGAGGTGCAGAAATGATCACTCTTCTTGGTCCATTTGTGGAAGTCAACTCCCAAGCGAAGATTAAATTGCAGCTGACGTAATAGCATTTACCGAAAACATGGACATTTTCCAAAATTCTGAGAAGATTGCATTTTGTTGTCAAACACAGAAGTAGATCATAAATCAAGGCCAATATATGGGTAGAATGTGGACCTGACGGTTCAAAAGGCCGCTGAAGTTTTACAGTGCCTAATTAAAAAGTCAAATTGAAAATTGTTTTGTGTAAAGCATTTGTGCATATGTGTACTTGCAATTTCCCTTTCTCCAAGCACAAGACCTGCTTATGCCAGCATATCCTAGACTGAGTTAGAAGCACAGGTCTTGTACAGTTTCTTTATGTTGGTGTCAGAATCAAGCTTCTGATATGGTTAAATAAAGCTAAAAAAATCAGTATCTGTAATTGTTAAAATGGTAAGTACAACTGTCCAGCAAACCAATCTATAGATTAACTAGAAATCTGTTTGCAAACTCACTTCAGGAGTATATTAATAATAGATATTATAACAGAATGCAAGGCTTCATTCAATATTTATGGTATTGGCAGATGAACATACTTAAAAACATGTTGTTTGGGGAATTGTTTGCAAGCAATGATGTGTAATGACAAAAAGGTAGGGTTGAGGTCAACCAGGGTCAACCTTAACCTTGTTGTCACAGAGGTAAAATACTTACCCTAGTGACAACAAAACAAAACCAGAATTAGAGGAATAAGACTCAGAATTGTTAACTCTGGTAAGATTTCCAGATTCTGGGGAATTCAAGGTCTAAAAGAAAGAATCAGTCATTAGAGTACAGCAAAAAAAGGGGGGGAGTGTAGGGTGCAAGTGAAAGGCAAGGTGAAGTGCAGAAATGTTGTGGGAAGAGTTTAGAGAGGTAAGACAAGTAGACAAGTCTGGGAAGGAGAAGACAAGAGGCAGCAGGGAGGAGAGGGGTGAAGCAAGAGCAAAAGAGTTTTAACTGACAGGTAGGGTGGGACAGGGGGAAAGAGGAAATGCTGACAGGATGACAGCTCTGATTTAGATACTGATAGTGAGTGCGTGTGGGTGTGTGGGTGCCTGTGAGTGTGTTCCAAAGGGGAAACCAAGGTTAGGTTAATTGTAAAGACACGTGTGCGTTTGGCTGGCTCTGGCACTCACACACACACGCCGAGATGCACACCATCAGTCAAGGATTTGGGGGAAGAAAAAAAAACTCTTTCAAGGTGTCAGTTTTTAGCTGACATGTGACAGATGTACAAAACAAATAAAGGTGTTTCTTATTTATAGCATGCACTGTGCAAATGTGCATTAAACTGACACAAACAAATGGAATATATTTTTGCAGTATTGACATTCTTGTCGCAGTTTGTTTTTTGTCGGGCTGTGGAAACGGAGCTCGGATGATATGCGAGCCAATCTAGTTGAACATTCACTACGTTGTCAGTTACAGTTGTATGGAGCATCAAATTAAGACCATCCACTGGGCTTTATAATTAAGCTCAAGGGATTAAAAAGCCTGGCTACACTATACACGACTTAAATATGTTTTCAGTTGAATGCCACTGATCAGGTGACAACAAGCAACTTACTTCTACTAAAGTACGAGAGTCAGGTCTTTTTAAAAAGCAAAAATATACTAATAATTACCGCGGGGATATTATCAAATGTTAATATCTGCTTTATTTTTGGTGCATTGACAAAGGTTGCAATTTATTCTGAGGTGGCATTATCTCTTGTACGTCGTTTGAGTCACCTGGCAAAATAGAGAAGTATTTAGTGTGACATGGAGTTTAATTAACAGCATTTTAACATTTAAACATAAACTGGATGAAATATCTCTGGAAATTTATTGTAAATGTACAGCTGGTCACCATGCTGTGTGTCTCGTCTGGTGAGGCTGCTGGAGACTTACAAAGCTAAAAACTTGAAATTGAAAGCTGGCCTCTTTGTAAAACCTTGACTTGCAATATAGCAGGAGAACTGGAGAAAAGGGTGCAATCCAGCAAAAGTCCTTTTACAAAATAAGCCCTTTCACAAAAATTACTTCAATTATACTGAGCAATTAGAGTAAAAGAGTTGTCTGTAGAATAAAGTAAATGACCTCTTTTTCTTGTGTGTGTGGTTGCTGTGTTTTTAGGTGACCACTCTTGCTGGCTGGCATCCGGTTGGAGAGACAGGAGGGAGGGTATGGTCTGTTCACAGAGAGACACCTTCATATCTGACCATCAGACACTTGGATGTTGTGAACGATCTTGGCTCCGCCTACTACTGGAACGCACCTGAAATATATCTTGGAAACAAGGTTAGAGCAGACAAACGTATTTTCCTGTACTATTGCATACCTTCTGTGTTGCTAATGATATTCGTGATATTCGTGAACTTTTTCGCTGCTGTGTTGTTTTGCTGCTCCAGTCTGTCCTGTTCCCTTTGAACCATCTGTAAATACAAAAAGATTTTCCAAAAAACGTTATTATATTGTTCAACCAGACCAGGCACACTCTCTTGATAGGGGTGTGCACTCCTCTGTCACATCGGCATCATGTTTCGTTTGAGGAATTTTTGCTTAAAAACATTGCTTAGTAATTAAGATTACACTCTCATCGTTTTACAAATGGATAATGAAAACAACAGTGAAAACATGTAAATGCTCCTATGATGCTGCATCATTAGCCTCGAATGCGTAAACACATCCAATTTGTGGTCTCAAAATAATGCCTCCTGGGTGGATATCTGCTGAGAATACACCCCGCTGGGATGCTCACCTCCCTCCCAGGCCTTCTTCTCTGGATCAGCTTCTGCTAATGTCGACCGTTTGATTTTGCACTGGGGTTTTCTCTGGGTGCGATTGGACTTTTATCACTCCAGCTGGTGAATAGCTGCAGTCCATGTTTCTGAAGTTGTTGGCCTACTACTACAACAACAGACCAACTGTGATGTTTGTGTGTCGTGGCTTAGAGGGATCTACCACTGAATTTCATTACATTGCGCCCTGCAGGCCTGGCTTGTCATCTCACTTCTTTGTCTAAGCGTCGATTCCTCCCTCCCCCTAACCATCCCTCCATCCCAGCCTCTTTTCATCGGCCCTGCTCCTCTAACTCTCACTCCATCTCTCCAGGACTCCCATTTTTCACCTTGCTGTTCCTAAATCACCTCCCTCCACCCCTTCCCCACCTCACCTCTCTTGTCTGCCTCTTTCTCTATCTATCTCACTTGCTTTGTGTCTCACGGGATAAACAGTGTTTCGCCTGTTGAACTCGATAATCAACTGTTTTTCTCTTAGCGCCCGCACACATGCACACGGCGAACACGCAGCCACACACCGTTACGCTCGCACAGACTCCCAGGTCTACATAAGTCAGATAATGATGTGTTTTGGAGGCATTAGGGATGGCGGAGCAGAACTGCATGCCTCCAAACATGGGAAACAAACAAATTACCATAGTGTGTGTGTATTTGCGTGTATGCATCCATGTGCGTGCAATCGCTGGAAGCGCTATATGCTCGTACTGTATGAAAAAGCAATTCTTTGCTCCATTCTGATTGCGTTACAGAGATGGATGCTCTTTGACTTGATGTGACTCTTTCACACACAGTGGAACGTCATTTTAGTGTGTGTCATTGGAAGTGACAAGCTGTGCTTGTTATAACAAGCTAGCAGTTGATGTAAAAGAAAGTAAATGTGTGTGTGATAATGTTCTGCATGGTCTCCAGCTTTATTAATGCAGTGAATGCTCCTGCTCTGTGGCTGCTCGTCCGACCAGAAGCATTTTCCACTCATGCTCGCCGAGTATTTTATTGCCAATGTTGGCCCAAGGACTGCTCATCCAAAAAGATGGTCGTTCTCATCTTTAAAGAGCATGCTGTTAAAAGAATATCCATGCAAGGTTTAGAGTTTGACAGCAGTGAGGCCATAAATGGAGTTCAATTTAGAAAGCCAAAAATAACTGTAAGATGTTATAAAGTGAGAAGTAGCATCCTTTATTTATAATGTAATTAAATATCCTTCTTAACATCCATTAATATATTTTTGCTACGTTTCTACATTCTCAGCCTAGCTTCATTTCTTTTCATGATCTGTTCAGATATATGCATGCATTCCCACACATATTAGGTTAAAAGCCCCCTTGCAAAATGGAACTTGATAACACATTTTTTCATGACAAATGTCTTGCCTAATTTTGGCTGGAAATCTTCTTAAACGAGCTCTACCAGTTCTGCTGAGTCATCAAATATCCAGGCAGAAATTTAACCAAAAAATTTTCAACAGCAAAACATCAATTGTGCTTGAGGTGCAACTTGCAAAGGAACATTAAATCAAGTCTGACAATAAAATCAAATTCATAAGCCCATGTCTTTACATCCACATAATGTATTGAACATTTCTGTAACGTTAGGGGAAATTTTATTTTTATCTACGAATTTCATAGTCATTATAGAACAAATTCACATCAGGAGAGCGTAATTCTGTTTTTAAGTGCCTGGACCCAAAGTAAATAGGATAATACTATCCTATTTAGTGCAGAATTTACAGCAGCCTTCAACAGCTGTCAAATTCCAACTTTTCTGTATCCATCATATTTGGCGATTTAAAACCCGACTTGTGGTCAAGACAGATGATAGCTTCAGAGACACAGAATTCTCATCATTTGGAGAAACAGAGTGCCAGAGTCAGGCAGAAACGGAGTTCTGGAAGGTTGAAAAGTAGAGATAAAGTGGTGATGGATGAACATGGACAGAAGAGAAATACTCTTTCCTGACACATGATGAAAAAACACAATGTGCTGGAACTCATGTCCAAACACACAACTTGGCTTGCAATTCATTTTCTCCAAACCTTATCAATAACCTTTCTTCTGGACCTTATGAGAAATGTTTCTATTGCATTTGTTTTGCTGTTTAGCTCCATGAGTGAAGTTGGTTCACGTTAAAATATCTAATGTGCAAGATCCATAAGATAATTAGATTTATATATTTTTATCTTCAATAATTTTTAGTTGTATAGATTAAAAAGTACTATTTAAAACTGTAGCATTTTAATGAGCTATTATTTTTAAAGGTTTACTATTATTTTTAAACTATTAAGAATTTTAAAGACCTGCAAAGGCTTGGTTGACAATCAACCAGTCAGCTTTTGATTTCGGGTAAAGTTTAAAAATGTAAAAGGTCATCCTTCTCTTTCATTGTTCTGGTCATAAAGGTTTTCCCCAGAAGGATTTGTCATTTCTAGGTAGGGAGCTACATTTTGGAAGAGGTTCCCCTTCTTGATCAGTAGCCTCTCAGTCCATGGTTACATACATGCATACATAAACATGTAACTCAGCTATAAAGTTTCTTTTGTGAGCTTCTTCAAGTAAGATTCACAACACGCTTCTGCAACTGACTTTCAAGACCCAGTGATCCGTGGGAGTGCAGAACAATAATTGATTGGCTCTAAGACACTGGGAGCAAAATAGTGAGTTGCTCTTAGTCTTCAATTTAAATGAGATGTGCATACTGAGTTACAGTTCCTCTAACCTTCTCTCATCTCCCTCCTGCAATAATGATCATGCTGTAGTCCTGTGCACACCCACTTCAAAGTGTGACATTGTTTTTAAGCTTGTTTTTTAAGTTGCACCATCTGCATTACTTGACACTGTATAAAACGTCACAGTTAATACAAAGTTTATATAATGTTCGTAAAGTGAGCACCACCAAAAGTATTTTGAAAAATGTATCTAACCAGACAAACCACCTCCTCATGATTTTATACATCTGACATGTTCATATGTTAATGTACTTTCAGAAAAAACTGAAATGAAATGATCCATCAATAATCAAACTTACATTTACAAAGTTGTAAACCAGTCAAAACTGGCATGGGAAACGCTGCAGATTTTTCTCTTAGTAACTTTATCAAAGAAAGACCTACACAACTAAAATTGGCAGAATGTGTGTGAAAAGCAAACAAGCTCCCAATCAGACTTATAACTGCAGGATGGTGACCTATAACACCCTATTTTACCCCTCAGCAAATGACTGTTGTGGCTTACTCCCAGCAAATGCTTTGACTGTCAATATGAATACACAAGAGCAAATACTAAAGTAGTTTTCTTTGATCACTCAATTTTTTGGGAATTTTTTTGAATTGGTAATATTATAAAGTCTTTGTATTTGCAGCAATGCGGAAATAAACATGTTAACATTATTTTTTGTAATATATTTCTTCAAATTCACAACAGATGTCAGGAGTGATCCACCATACAGAGGAATCAAAATAAATAAGCCCATAAACTAAGTATAGTAGAACCCCAGTGTTCATGGGGATCAGGGAATATAGCTGCCAGCAAATTGCAGAAATCCACAAATACTTGAGATTTGCTCTAAAAACACTTCTGCCTGTTTTAATAGTTGTAAGTCCAAATATACCTTAATATGCATTATTACACACAGTGGCAACAGTGTTGGCACTACAAGAGAAACTAATATTTGCAGTCTTCCTGGTAATGGGTATCCATGAAAAAAGAAAAGGTGCTCCTGGATTCTTTGGCTACTTTGCAAATGCCTCACAATAGCATGTCAAGCAGCATTGCACCTCGGCATCCTAATTGAAGGCCTATAAAAATGTTTCTCCAAAGATTGGAGGAATAAGCAAGGTATCAAACAAAATGCTTACTGGGACAAACGTAGATCTACTAACTGAAGAAAGTATGGGGAAATCAGTTAGACATCCTTGATAAAAATCTGAAAGTATTTGTTCATTTTTAGACAGACAAAAGTCATAAACATACAACCAAGAAATCAAATAGTTAAGAGCGGAAAAAAGTAAGATTTGGGAATGGCAAGTTCAGGTCCCTGATGTGAATCCAATAGAAAATTTATGGGAAATGAATATCAAGGTGCAAAAATAAGAACATCAGGACCGTTCTTCTAAACAATTTGAATCAGAATTGTTTGGTAGAAAGGGTCAAAAGCACACATGTAATAGATTCAACTATGTTTTGTCTTTTCCAAATGGACTATTTTATCAAAGACCAAACCACTTCAAGAAGAATGTTCCATATGTTGGAGGCAAAAGTCCGATTTGTGCTTTAATTTTTCATAAAATTAAATGATTTACCCTAAGGTGAGTCAAAGATGTAACTTTTATAGACAGTAAAATTACATGTTGCCCTACATTTTTTACTGTAGGTTATCCTTACTGCTTTATTCTCCTCATGGCATCAATCTGAAGCATGAATCTGACCTTTTCAGAATACCAACTCTAAAATGAGGATGGAGTCATACTTTGTAGGTCATTAAACTTTTGACTTGGTTATGTAAAGTTATGGAAAAGTTATATTGCATCAAGGCTCTGCTGGGAACCCTGGAGGAATAGTGAGGTGGATAGTGACTCATTTTTTACTCCTCCTCTCACTTTCCATGTCAAACCCACTCCTTGGCATAGGCAGTAAATTAAATATCAAAAGTTTGTTTTTCTAGCACCTTCTAAGCAGAATATTTTTTCCCTTATTTAAGATAGTTTTGGAAAGAATAATTTTTGCTCTACAGAGTGCCTATAACTTAATGTGGTAAAACATCTGTTTCACAATTTTTTTATTATTGGCAATCTTTGTGTTGCGATTACTTTTCTCCCTTCCTCCCACATATTGTATCAGAATAAGCTGTTACTCATAGCCAGTAATAAAGGAGTCACTATAATGAAAATTGAGTCAGGCTCTTTGTTACAGTTTGAACAGTGTGGATTATGACTTCCTTTTCTCCTGACCATTAGTAGAGTTAATAACAGGCTTATCTTACTCACAGGGGTGCATCTAACCAATGTCTGTTACAGCAAAGTGTTTATTCTACGATCGTTTTTACCACCCATAATTCTGTTCTCTCTGTAGATAAGTTTACTCTCCTGCTGTGCTTTTTTTTATTTATTATTGGTTTGTCGTTTCCTCAATTTCCTTTCTTTATTTCTTCTCCAAGGGTGAAATTGGGCACTCATGTTGCTATGAAAAAGCTTTGATTGTTGACCGGAATTCAAGGGATGGCATCAAGAAAAATTAGTTTTCTGAAAAATATCGAGTGTTTCAAAGAAAGTAAATTAGAAAAGTTAGAATCCGTTGGAGGTTTGGGAACCATCTGAAAAACGTACCGTCTTTAACTTCTTAGCTCAATGAATCAGACATTCTAGGTTATGCAAGATATTTTTTCTCAAATGTGTTAAGGTTTTAGAGATTTAGTGATGATAAAAAACATGATGGTCTTAAACTAAAACCAAGAAGATAATTAGCAACATATTTTTAGTGAAATCAACTATTTTCCCTTTTGCAGCAAGTTTCAATGAGCGTATGTTTCTATTGTGCAGAATGTGCTAGAATTGTCCAGTCAAAATCCTCACATAAATCTAATTTAGTCTTTAGCAAGAGTTAAATGTTGCTTTTTTTATGCTCACTATCCAGTCTGACTAAACCTAATCTATTTGAGAAGAATAATGGGCAAAAATCTAGTTTTTAGAGGCTGCAAAACTGAATGCATATTCATGCCACCGCTTTAGATTTAAGTTATAAAAAGATTTAAAAATCTTTGGAGATTTTTTCCACTGCTCATTTATACACTGATTTGTGGTCTGTCACATATAATCTCAATAAAATACTTGATTTGTGGGCATAATCTGAAAAAATGTAAAAAAGATTCAAGGTTTGGCATCAGTTATGATACATAATTTTGCATTAAAACTGCTGTTTTGACGCAATAATATAAAAAGTTTAAATGCTTTGTCATACTTCAGCTTAGATAATGACAAAAGCAGGTCAAGCAGCAGAAGTGTTAGAGAAGTGGGGGCTGCAGAGTGTAAGTTTATGCTATTATTTTACTGTCCTCTGGGGTCCAAATCTGTAAATTGAGGTAGATCAAGAATAAGTGTTATTGAATAAAAATCTCCACTGTAGCACCCCTGCAGGCCTTCCCGGGGTGTGTGGGAGTGTGTGTAGGGGTGCGCGTTCAGGTCAGCTGCCAAATGAGTGATTCCCTCATCCTACTTTAAAAAGTGTGTGTAATGATGCAGAATAGCAGAGGTTTATGGAGACATTATGCCTACGTTTTACTTCTTCACTTACTCTCTCAAGGACCATTTCTTTATCTTTCTCTCCCCCTTTCCAGAGTGTCCCCTTCTCTCAGTTTTATAGTGGCATTATTATCTCACTCCCCCACCCATTACTGCTCAGGATGGAGCAGAATAATAAATTTCAGGATCATGCCGATGCAGCGTTTCTCCAGCTCTAGCTCCTTTTGTGGTGTCAACAGAAAGGGTGCAAAGAAACACCGTTGGACAACAAAGACTGTGCTGAATACCTGTTCTCTGCAACTTTTTAACATTTCAAAATTGTTTTGGTTTAGAAACGGATTTTGATCAGATTGGTGTATATCAGCATGTGTGTCTAATTTTGTGTATTAGATGCTATTCGAAAATCACATGCTAGGACTGTTATAAAACTCATTAATTAAATTATAAGTTTCGTTTTAATTGAACCTATTAGTTATTATAAATGATAAATTCCATCAGCCTTCAACATGCACAGGTTGAACGTTTTGTAAAATAGAGTAATCAAAGCCAGTACTTTGTTGTATTTTGTTGTTTCTATGGGAAAATAAAATATAGGGTAATCTGATTACAGCAATAGCTCCATCAGTGATTCAGTCCAATAAGGAGAAGTCCTGCAAACAAAATCACTAGAACAGGAGTACTTTTTTAAAACAAAGTACAAAAACATTGATAGAAGTAAAAGTTCATTCATTGCCTTTATCCAGGGATAAACACAATTCCTGGACCAGGTGTCAACCTCTAGCGTTGTAAAAAAAAAAAAATCCTTTCCAGGAACAAGATCAGAAGATAAGCTCAACCGCTTTGAAGAATTAAACTCCAAATAATTGTGACCTGTACTTGTACTTTATTGCTCGCGTCTCTTCAGGTTGCAGCCTATGGAGGTGATGTGACGTTCACGGTGTCATACAAAACAAACCAACAAGCGGCCATCAGAGTCACCTCAGAGCCTGACCTTATTATTGAGGTAAGTTGGGAAAGATGCAAAGTTGAAAAACTTTGAAACATTTACACACCAATATTTAATAAAGAGCAGGTTATCTACACATGGACTGGAAATCAAGAACTTTTTTGTGTGAATTTAGCTTATTGTTAAACATCTGTTTAAATTCCAAGTAATTGAGGAGTACATTCACTTTACCATCAGACAGCCATATGATGACCAAAGTAGCATTAAAAACAGTTAGTGTTTTTTGTTTTTTAAAGTTAGCTTTTATGATACCATCAAAATGTAACTGTATTGCGCTATCTAATTTTTTTTACAATAACTGTTGAAATATTTTAAATATAGCCTCCAGTTTAAGTGTGATTATAAATGTAAGACCTTTTTGATTAAATTGAGTTCAGCAGCCACATTCACAGTAATGAAATGCAAACCATCTCTCCAAACAGTCACTATTATCAGCATCTACAGCAAGGTGTACAGTGTTCATGCATAAGTATCTCATACACCGCCACTGAAGGAGGAGGAGGAAAAGGGACTGACATTGAGTGTCACCCAGGCCTAATTATTATTACCTTTTATGTTTGGGAAATGTTCACATAACCCAAGAAACTCCTGTGCATGTGTAATTTATTTGTGCCCTTTCTTTACTCACTGGCTTCAGCAGGGGTGAACATTGAATAATGCAGCAAAAAAAAAAAGGTGGTAGAAAACAGACATGCACATAGACACAAAAACAGCCACAGCATGCGGAGAAGTGCTGAACTGAGCAATAAAAAATGCAGATGGAGTATTTCCTACCTTCTCTTTTATAATGAGCAGGTTGCAGTATGATGCATGGCAGCAATAAGCAAAGCAGCGACACTATTAGTTAACTGTTAATGTCTTCCTTATCACTAAACAACACTGTAACTTTGTGCCAAATCTGAGAACGACAAACAAACGAGCATAAATAGAAAAGAGAAAAACAAATAAACTGCATAAAAGCAGTGGAATTGTTTTGTATTTCAGAAGACAGATAAACATTTATGTGGCTAATATCAGATCTTAAAATTAAGTTAAAAAAATGTTGCAGAATAATTCAACACTGATTATTCCATGTCCTTATTTATATCATGAAATTCTTATAAAATTAAACTATAAAAAGTACAGCAATTATTTTAAAACTTGAAGTTTTAGATCAAAATAAGGTTTGGACTTAGATTTGAAATGTTTAATTGAATCTTTTATTTTTTATGTCTTTCAGTCCTTCAATCTGGAGGTGTTGTTTGAATTTAACTTGGGATTTAACTTGGAAGTGGGTGAAAATAAATAGAATTAAGACATAGTTATAAGCGAGCTAAAGCAAGTAATAAAACAAAAGAATAAATATAAAATTAATCAAAAAGATGTAGAGAAATATAAAAAAGAAAACTGCAAGATGAAGAGAAACAAAACAGTAAGCTTGTTATTTAAAGCCATGTCAGTGTGGATGGAATGGGAGGAGGAGGAGAAGAGGACAAGTATCGGTTTTGTTGTCAACAAAAAGCCTCTTCAATGATGACAACAATGAACCACCTACACACTGTCAGCCAACTTTCCCCCTCTTAACCATCTCTTCATCCCCCTTTGTCTCATGTTTTTCTGTTTTTTACCCTCACTGTTTACTCTCTGCATATCTGATACAAGCTGTGGTGTTTATTTTTTTCCTCTCTCTCTTGCTTTGATTTTTGTCTTTGTTGTATATATCTTAAAAATTGTCTAAACATAGAATAAACTCAAAATTCCATTATGCTTAGATCTTCTGCAGAATTAGCATAAGGAGGATTTTTATCTGTCTCCCCCTTAAAGTTGCATTCAAGATGAGGAGTTGAAAAGAAACGGGCAGTTTGCAATAAACTGAGATAAATGTTGATCATGTAATAGTTGAAATTAACTATTTTTAATGACAATTAACCATGTGAATGGAATAGATTCAAAGAGTTGAGCTAAAGAACATACTACATTTTTTTTTACTTTTACATGTAATTTTGTTTTCTACCTTAGCTAGTTTGCTGAATGAAGTGCTGGAAATCAGAGTTTTGTTTTTAGTGAGGGCATTGAAATTCAGGGACTACTGTTTGGATCTAATGACCAAATGTGGATCTCTCTGTGAACAATTGCATGATAAGTAACTGAATAAAATAATAGAATTTCAAATTATTATAGTATAAAAACATCTGGAAGAAAAGCAGTCCTAGAGTGTGTTGTTTAAAACAGTTTTTTCTGGAGCAATGTACTGCTGTCTTTGCATCTTTCACTCCTGCAGCTGTTTTCTCTGCAATGATCTACTCCTCCTTTTTTCCATTAAATAGGTTTTCTTTAATGGCTTATTGGTGTAATTGCTCCCTCCTCCCCCATTGGTTGTTGTCACTCAGTTAGTTACTACATGCTATTGATCCATGGTCAACAAGAGATGGTCAGATACAAGGTCTTGGCTCAGCTCATTTGCATTTAGTCCATGCCGAATGTCAATAGCAACTTAAGCTCATTACCTAATGACACATCATTCACCCTGTTTGTTCTTTTAGGACTAGCTCTAATAGAATGAGATTATTTTACATCAGACACAGAGAAATGTTCAAATGTCATTGAACTTAAAAAATATATTTGCAACTGTTGTATTTCATGTTTTTCTTTCTGTTAGGGAGGTGGAATGAAGCTTATAGACAGCTGGTTTGGCCAGCCAGTGTATCCGTCGTCTACCAGCACCAAACACATTATTCTCCTTCCTGAGAACTTCGTGGTTTCAGAGACAAGACAGGCGATCAGCAGAAGAGATTTCCTGTTAGTGCTGGCCAACCTGACGAGTTTAATGGTGCGGGCCTCATACAGCACGGAAGCCAGCGCTGTCTACAGGTTGGAAGAGAACTCACTTGGATATTGTGTAATAATAAAAATAAGAACATGGTCATCATTAGTGTGTTTTATAAAAGGCTGTTTATATCTGGAATTAAATTCATGAATTCTTGACCAGGAAGTTCTTCATTAATAAAAGAAATGAGCTCATTCACCCTGTTAAACTGGCAGTAAAAATGTATGTCAGTTGACTTTAATCAAACAGCAAATAGTTTCCAACAATTAAAATCAATCTTAGATACTGCATCATTGTACTGGTGATTAACGCCAAGGCACAAAATCCTGCAATAAATCCCACAGTGTGCAGGAACTTTATTCTGCTTCTAATTGGGTTTGTTCATCCTTCTTCTATGCAGATGAGCAAACAAATGATTAGTTTTACTAAATTAAGATGCTCATAAAGTGTGTAGCTGTTCTTCAATATTGTCTCCAAACAGAGATTTTTTTCAATTTCTTTATAGATGAAACTCATTGCTTTTAGATTAGCATAAAAGCTTTCACACTAAACTGACTAAAGAACTGCTTTATTTTATTGCCAATGGTAGTTGAATTTACAATGGGCCAAGAGGTATATGCTTAATTGTTTCATCTTTTTTTGTATTCTCTGCAGGCTCCATTCATTCTCAATGCAGGTGGCAAATCCTTTAGCCACTGGAAAGAGAGCATCAGCTGTAGAAAAGTGTGCCTGTCCCCCTGGATATGGAGGATTATCCTGCGAGGTAAACACAAATCGCACACACTGCTTAAACATAAAATTGCAAATTCACTTTTGAAATGTTTGTTTCAGACATGCCCTCCTGGTTTTCGGCGAGTCTACGGAAAACTGTATAATGGTGTGTGTGAACCATGCCGCTGTCATAGACACAGCTCACATTGCCATGAGTTCACAGGACATTGCCTGGTAAGGTTATTAATAAACTTAACATGTCTTGTATTTTGTGCATTTATTATGCAACCAAAAAAAACAAAGGGTTGTCATGCTCAAGTTTTCTTTTGTTTATGACACAAATGAGAGATAATTTGGTAGCAATTTCCTAGCAAATGTTCCTCATTGTTTAGGAGCAACCCCAAAATATAACATTTAGGACTATAAAAGAGCTACATCCTTAAAAGGTCATCACTCTCTCCTACTCAGACCTACAAACTTTTCATATCTAAACACCCGGCAAGCACAAATTTTCATGCATTTCATAAGGATTTCCTATGATAGAGCAGCACAAAATGGAGCATATTTGTTAAGCGAATAGGAAAGTATAAAGGGTTAGCAAAATTCTTTGCAAATAAATTAACATCTACAAAGTGTGGCATACATTTGTCTTTTTTTTCCTGCAACTACAGCTGCAAGTCTTCTCTGCCAGCTTTGCACGTCTGCCAGCTAATATTTTTACTCATTCTTCCTCACAGAATATCTTAACGATAAAATAAGATTTGATTGTGTCCTTAAACAGTACTGTTTAGTGATATTGCAAATTTTCAGTTGGGTATAGGTCTAAGCAACAGGGCAATTCAAAGTGTTTATTTTTTATTTTTTTCTTTTTTTTTAAGAAGAAAAAAAACCCAAGCAAAACATTAAATTGCAGTAAAATAAAATAAATGGATGGCAGGTTAAAAATAGAATACAGTTTATGATGTTCCAGTTGCTATTAATGAAAGGCAGCTCTAAACAAATGGGGTTTTAGCCTTTTTTTTAAAGGAACACTGTTTTTCAGCAGTTTTGCAGTAAAATTTTCACCATGGCATTTAAGTTACAACTCTTCTAATATTTGTTTTAATTAATATTAGTTTTCAGCCAAGTCAGTCATGAAGTGACAGGCACTTTGAACATCATCAGCTACTATTTTATTCTATGTGCTGTATTTCAATATTTGAAGCAAAATGTGCATAACCTAAAGAAAAGTATAACTGGAGCTTTTATGGATCTGCCATCTAGTTGTCATTAGAGGAACTGCAGGGGGATGCACTTTCCTACTGTTTACACACACTCATGCATAATATATGTACAACAGACACGTATATGTTACCCTCTCATATGGATTTCCACACATTCACTCCCCACTCTTCCCACAGCCTTAGGCTGATTCTGTCAGTTCCCATTCCACTTAATACACACACACTAAAGCCCACACAGATGAACACACACAGAGAACAAAAACCCCACACACGGCCACACACACGCACTTGTGTGTTTGCATTACGATGTTATGGTTCATTATAAACGAGGAGGATGTGTCAAAGGGAGACGTACATTCAGAGAAAGATAGTCGGTCTGTGAGGCCATCTTTTACACGCAGACACACACACACACACACACACACACCCTGTCTGACATTCGCTCACTTACAATCACACGTGCACATGTCCCACCTGTACACACAGTGACAGACAGGCAGCCAGATGCATCCACGCACACCTCCACTGACACCAGTGATGTGTAGCTCCAGCTGAATGAATGACTGACTGATGCCACAGACTTATAGGTTAACACAGTGTGAATGTGTCAGGGTGTGTTTCAGCTGTGTAAGGTCATTTAATATGAGAAATGAATGGAACATGTTGACATGGTAACATTTTCCCACACACACAGTCCCTGAAACTGTGAAAGTTGTTATAACTGGAAAACTGATTTCTGCAATGGAAATATTTGATAAGGTAGAATATATGGAAGAAAAAAAATCAATTAAGCTACTGTTGAACTGTTTTTTTTAAATCCCTCCTTCGAAACTAGTAAACTTTTCAATTATTTATCTATTGGGCGAGGAACTGCCTTAAGGCAACAAGGTCGAGGCTGTCTACAGTGATGTTTTGCTGGAAAGACGTAAACTGTACAGCTTGTTTTTCGGATTTTATAGACAAATCATGGCCAGTCATAGTCATACTGTGCATCTCATTTGTAGTAAATGAGCAACTTGATGATTTGTGATATTCACTTGGAAGTTGGTATATTTCTTCCTTTGAAAGAATATCAAGTATAAAATAATAAAAACTGATTGATATGAAGAATTCCTCCACATATAGATTCAGTATTTTGATTTAAAGCAAAATTTTGGTAAAGTTTTAATACATTATTGTTTTGGTGTAAAAGCTAATTAAATTTCTAAAACTTGATCTTTCTAAAAATATAAAATTTGTCTTCTTTTTTTTTTTTTAGGACTGCACCCACCATACTACTGGCCACCATTGTGACACCTGCCTACCTGGTTACTATGGCAATGCCACCCATGGGACACCTCAAGACTGTCAGCCATGTGCCTGCCCACTTAATCTTCCCAGCAACAAGTAGGTTCTGGAGAACCGGGGGTTAATAATGTGACCAGCCTGTCTGTGCTGTCTCTTCTCTGCTTCTCTGTTTCTTAACTATTTCTCTTCATAATCTCCAATCGTGACATAAAGACTTCATCATCTTGGGAAGGAATATAATTGTGGTGACATTATAGTAAAAATATCATCACCACAGGAAGAGTGGAGCAGCGTATGACGAGAAGCACCGTCGCTGTGGGACTAAATGTCATCATCATTAGGATCATCAGAATGCATCCACAAAATGAATGCAAACTGCATTCAAATCTTTTAAAAACAAAAGAAAAACTTTAGTAATATTTTTGTGAGAAGCCAGTTACATTGTTCTCCCACTGTCTTAAATTACAGTACCTTGTATCATATTGGCAACTGTCTCATTTAACAACTTTGAGCACAGATGTAAAGATGTGTGTATTTACAAGCTCGTCAAATACCAGCATATTTTCTTGCATGGTAAAAATGAAT
Source organism: Xiphophorus couchianus (assembly GCF_001444195.1). NCBI lineage: Eukaryota > Metazoa > Chordata > Actinopteri > Cyprinodontiformes > Poeciliidae > Xiphophorus > Xiphophorus couchianus. The sequence goes on along the minus strand of NC_040242.1, from coordinate 6,224,712 downwards.
CTCTGGTTGGAACAAGGTTGTGTACTTAAAGCATCTTTGTGGATGCCAGCATCAACTTTGTTTGTTAATTAAGAGGAATGAATTCAGACTTAATTTGAAAATTCCTCATAAAAATAGAATTTGACCTCAACAGTTATTCATAGGTGTTGGAGACATTTATAAGGTTAGGTATTTGGTCTTGTGGTTTATAAAAGAAGCAGACAGATGCTTCAAATTATTGAAATGCTGTTCTGTTGGCCAATTAAGTCAAAAATCTTATTTATATAGCACCTTTCACAGACCTATACATCACAAAGTGCTTCACAAAGGCAAAATCATTAAAACAAGAAACACACTGAGCATCAAATGAGTTGATGTTTTTCTGTGTTTGGAAAACAAGCAGATTCACAAACTTCCTGATTATAAAATCACAGTTAATAGAGCCTGCTCCATTACCTAGCAACTCCAGCCTAGCCGAGCCTTTCACCTAATAACCCAAGCGACGCTCCAGTGCATTTGGTCTGCTAGTCTTACCTCTGGATGCGCTGTACAATGGCCGTATGCAAAGATACAAGTGTTTTGTTGTTGACTTATCATCCAGAAACAGCTGCTGCCTCCTAGATGGTTGTGAAGGAGGCTCCAATTCTTCTGTTTCTGGGTCTGACTCATAGTCAGAGGTGCACTGTTGTATAATTGTGCATCTGTTTACTGCTATTTTGAAATATATATAGAGGAGTGTAAACGCAGAGTTGGATGGCGTGGCCAGCAAAGATTTACTTGAATTTAAAGTGACAAGAGGCCCTAAAACAGCTTATTCTGAAAGCAGTTCAAAATGGGCAGAAGTGAAATCTCATTATCTGAGAATAACTTTGTGCAAAAACTTTTAAAAAACATGTTTTCTATTATCCATAGAGGACCCATAACAGATGCCCTTTAAAAGTAATTCTCAAAATGCACAGGAAGCCAGTGCATGGCAGCAAGAAGAGGAGTTTTGTGCGCTGTTCTGTTAGGTTTTGTCAACACTGCAGCATTCTTCACATTGCCGGGGAGGTTTTATTCAAACAGGTAAAACGACTATTACAATAGTCTGAACAGAAGGGATAACTTTCTATAACTCACAAATGGTCTCAACATAGAAATGTTTCTCAAATGATTAAAACAGTTACGAACAAGCATTTTACTGTGATTGTGAAAAGACAAGATGACACCCAGATTTGAGAGACTACAGAGTACCAGCTAAAAAAGAAGATTAAATCATTTTTTTGTCTTAGGAAATAGGAATTTCTTTTTGTTTGCATTGAACAGTCAATTTAAACATTATCGTATAGCCATTTGATGAGGGATGCTTTGTTTTAGACTACACGTCCCTGTTTTATCTTTTTCCATTTTCTGTTATTCAAGCCATAATGTTGGATTTTGAATTTGGAGTTTACCTCCCAAATTGAAGATTTAAACTTTGGTGGGTGTTCCAGTTAACTTTTCTAATTTATAATCCTATAATTTGCATGTTTGCAGATGTTACATTATTAGAGAAACAATCTATTTTAGGTTGTGCGATGTAAATTTGACCCAAATCAATCTTTCTGACATACACAAAGTCAATACAAGTAAAACAACATTAATTGTGATTTTAAATGTGGCTACGGGCAAAACAGCCTATCAATGAAAGAAAATATTAACTTTCTTTACTGTTTAATAAATGTAATCTTTAAAATAATGAATGACAGTAAACACAAGGAAAAAGTGTCTCTTTCAGTTCTCAGCAAAATGGACACACACATTCCCACAAACAAACACTATTAGGAGCAGCTGAGAATTTTCTTGCAGCCATGACGTGTCATTTCCACGATGCTACGAGCTAAAGAAAGACACAACTGACTGTTCCCCTCCATGCTTCCCCCAACACTTGCATTAGTGTGAGGTGATATGCCTCCCAGTTCCTTAAAAATAGCCATCCAGCCTCATCTGTTCACTGACACAAGTTGCTCAAAAACTAGTTGAATGTTTTTCATCTAAGCTTTTATGAGCTTAGATGAAAAATAATACCATGTTGGTGTTGCTGTTCTGTGATCAGTAGAAATAACTTTAGGCCTCAAGTTTTGTTAATTTTATATAAACTTGAATTTTTCTTCCAATGTAATAGGTGTTTTAGGTGTTGACATTAAAATTGTTGAACACATTTTTTGCCATTAATAAATGTCACTGTCCCAACACTGTTATAGTTGTTAGTATTAGTCCCAATCGATACAAATACTAATACTAAGTTCACAGATCCAACACAAAGTAGTTGCCTTCAATTTCTCACATTTTGTCTGAAATAGTTTTAAAATGAGTCATGAGATCTTTCTTAAATCAGTTCACTAGCTTTCTAGCTTTATATGAATTGAACTTATAGTTGATACCACAATTTTTTTCTGAGGACCGCCAAAGGGAATCTAAGTACCACTAGTTGTGGTACTAAGTGTCAAAGTTCGAAAACTATGGTGGTGGCAGCATCATGCTATGAGGATGCCATGTGTTTTTCTCTTACTATTCCTAGTAATGTGACTCATTGCCTTGGTTTACCAGATGAAATCCAAATAAGCATTGAAGTGTGTTTCATAGCATAAAAAGATGGCAAAAGGTCCAAGAGGTATAAAAACTTTTGCAAGACGTTGCTGATACTTGAATGTAATTTAAGGCTAATAGATACATAACAGAATCCTGTCAAGTCTTTTTGTATTTTTCTTTTAACTATTACCTCAAAAATGCTGGTATTTAACACAAAATAGGCACAATTATAATGTATACCTAGCTGATATAGTAAGAAATATAGTTTGTGAAATTGGTCATCTATATAAAGAATCAGATTTTATATAAAGACTTGGATTTTGTTATGGTTTACGCAGGTGCATTTGCCAATCGAGCTTATCTGGAACTCAGTGAAAAGCTCATAATGAGCCAGTTCGTCATCTAGTGAGTCAGTCTGGAGCCTGGAACCCAAGCCAGCTGAACTATCTTTAGTTTATGGAAGTGGGAGGGTGACAGAACAGGGGGCAACCGACTATCATGTTACTTTGGTTCCTTGTCTCTTAGTTCGTTTAGGCAATAGTTTGTAGAGAGGCCAGTTTTTTAAATGGGTGTGTTTAGATATAGTTTGTAAGGAATAAATGTATGTTATGTGTGATAGCAGAACAAAAGGAACTACAAAGTGAAAGCAGGGACGCAGGTGTGTCAGTGAGGTGACAAGCAATGGCCTTAACTCGCCTGTGTCTTCTCTTCCTCCTCTTCCACCTGGCTCTCCCCACTTTGGAACAACGTTTTCGACTTCAACAACAACTTCAACAACAATCACGCCACCGTGGAAACCACAACAGTTTCAGCCCCACATGCCACCTTGGTGACAAAGGAGAGCTGCTCTGTGATCAGTGTCAGCCTGGATATACAGGGCCAAGATGCGACAGGTAAACACATTTTACACTCAAAACATGCCAGCATTAAATTATTAAATCTAAACAAAAAATATGTCTTCTTTTGCAACTTAACTGTTATCAACCTGTTATCTGGATCAATTAGGTTCCCATTAACTTTTAAGATCTAATTGAATTCATTAAAATTGCACAAAGGTGTGCAGCAAAATGAAAGCTGTTACTCTTTTCAGTTCAGGAAAGGTCCATTCGGGCAGGAATTCAATCTGGTAGTGAGGTGTTACAAAACGAAAATGGAATATGCTGCTCATTAACTGTATTCAGGACTTTGTCTCATTGTCCATCCAGCTGTCTATCCATTGCACATTTTATTAGTCTAGTTGACTGACAAGTTTGTACCATTAGCTGCTGGCTTTTTAAGCAGCTCAACACTAATGAGAAATCTTTCTTATTAGTACTATCATGTGATGATGGAGTCAGTGTAAACGGTCTCTTCACCACCCAGGCTAAGTGAAATGAAGAACATTTGCTTTTTGTGTATCAAACTGAGGAAATCAGACAAAGAAAAAAACCCTGTTTACTTAGTTTTAAACAATTTTGTGATAAGATTTTAAAAATAAAAAAACTCCCCAGCAACCTCTCAGACCCACACTAAAACCTTGGTAAATTATCATTTTGTTCTGGGTCAAATAATCCAGAGACCCCCCGCCCCTTCAAAACCAACATATTTTGATCTGCCATACCTCTGTCCTGGATCGAATGTCAGGATGTAACAGCTGTTAGCAGCTAGCATTCTTATTACTGAGTGTTAAACCTGAAATTAACAATTATATTTGACAATTCAAATTTTTTTGCTTCCATCCTGCTCTTGAAAAATGTTAGCTTAGCTTTAGCTTAGCAACTAGCAGCAGAGATAGAAGGAAAACACGGAATTATTTATTTTCAACAGGCTCTAAAAATTTGCGTTAAACACAGCTGTTATTTGGACGGGTATCAGACTCCGGAGAACATGTTTATTCTGTAATAACAGTTTATATGAATTCATCAGGAGGTCATCCTTAGATCTTTTGCTATAACACAGTCGTTAAATTAATAATTTTCAGTTGGTCAGTGACTGAATGTCTGCTTCAACCTGCCTGTGCAAACCATCATGCAGCTTACCCACTATTTAAAATAACCCCATTTGCTGTATATAGTATCTGCAGTCTTTGCTTTCCCTTTTATAGACTTCCTAATTCAAATGAATGCACTCCATGTTGCCTACCATCAGACAGGGAGATTAGATTCTTATTTTTATTACTAGAACTAAAGTTGTGATTTCTTAGTAATCCTTGTATACCCATTCACCTGCCAGGATTTTTCTGTTTTTTATCACTGAAGTGTAAATTTCTGAGGTTTTTCAGAAGAAATTATTATTCAATGTGCCTGTTTCCATATTAAACAAAGAAGATGAAACATTTTCATAAGCTGGGTAAATGTAATGCATCACTGTTAGCTGTTATTGCTGATTATTGCCTGACTTAATCTCCAACATTGTGAATGTTGTGCCTGAAACTCTGTGTTCCTGTAAAACTACAGCTGCAAATATCCAGGCTGTTTATATTTGGTGCCACATAGTCTGCATGCTTCGCCTCGCCATGCTGTCCAGTGCAGAATTTCTCTGTCCATCTTTTAGTCTTTTTATAAACCTCATTTGTTGCTGAGTGGCACTCTGACTCACTCCATTTTTATACTTTGCCACAACGTTACCATCCAGCATACGGCCAATATGATCTAGCATTGACATAAGGCCAATCTAATATATTCCTCTTCAATGCCAAGCTTGTCTATATGATTTTTTATGTTCTGTATAGAAGCTGTAAAATGGAATATTACTAACTAATAGCAGTATAAGGAGGTAATCAGCAGTTGTTTTTGTTCTACTAGTCTTATTGATACCTTCCACCTGCTATTCTGCTTCATTATCTGTGCTGTTTTTGTTATTGTTTGTGGTAATTAATTGTAATATGGCAATTTGTCTGTATTATGGGCTGTAACAAAATGGCCACTCTATTCATCCCATGCTAATAGACTATCCACTCACTGCTAAGTGGTTCTGCTTTTCAATTTTCTGTCCATAAACATCCATTTAAAACATAGCTGAAAAGCCCCTGCAAGCCCAGCACATTGTATGCTAAAACACTCCAAGAGTCATAAGCTGCTTTTCAGGGTCTGGCAAGAATCTAAATGTTCCTGCTCATGAGGTATTTCAATTAATACAAATTAATTTAGTCTGACCTAGTGCCAAGTAGCTATTGATAAAACAACTACTTTTGCTAATTTTTGTGATTATATTTGTAGCTTATATTTGCTTAACTAGCAGCTTTTAAAAATGTGAGTGATAACTGGAAAGGACACATTCATCTCCTTTGCCCCTCTTAATAACACAAATATTATCTACATACAGTAGTGTATGGTATTGAATAAAGTTTTTGGTTCACTAAACAGTCAACTTCCAACTATAAACAAACAAGATGTCCATAAAGTGTTGGTGGTTCCTGGGTTATTCCTAAAGATCTGACCAAAATAATTAGATCTATTAATGGCAGTTTGGCTCCGATAGTTAAAAATTTAGAAATAATATAGTTGCAATTTAGTTGCAATAAGCATCAAGTGCTATTCCAGTACTTGAGCGAAGAACCTGATTATTAAAATTATGGCCCAGAGTTTTGTCTGTTGCCAAAGAAAAGGATTTCTAGTTCCAACAATAGCCCTTTGAAATCCTCCTTATATGACAGTCATGTGAGTGTGCAGGGAAATTGATGACTGATACACAGCAAAAATGATTGTTTTTGATGTATTTTGATGACTAAAACTACATGGACGAATTTGTTGGCAAAAAGCAGGCATTTTAGAAAGTAAAACATCCCTAAAATGGTCAAAAATAGACCACTTAACTTATTTGGTTAAATGTTAAATGACCCATTTAAAATGTTGGACCTCACATAGCCTTAAATTGTTAATTTTTCTAGTTTCATGCTTGTACTGCCCTTTTTAATTTTTATTTGCTACTCTGATGGACATAAACAGGTGTTTAATTTTCTCTGTACCTTCACTACAGATTGCAGCTAGACATGGATACCCACTTAATCAACGTGATCTGATTCAATTGAAAAGAACAGAGAGCAAAATGTGGGAATTCATATCACAAAAAAGACTCCAAACAAACACATGCACTTTGCCTCACGGCCCATCCTCCTCGAAAAATTAGATTGATTCCAGTTGAGTTTGCCACTTGATTGGGAAGATGTACTTCTGACATGGCACACACTAAATACTTGCATGTAGACACAATCTGGCAACATGCGAACACACACACACGCACACACACAAACTAATAAACCAGCTCTATTGAGTACCAAGGAGGGTCAGTGGTAATAACGGTTTGCTCCTCTTGACTCTTTCCCTCTCTCTGTTCTTTCTCTTCCCTCTTCTCTGAATTCAATTCTCTTTTCAAGACCTTTCCCCCCTCTCCTTCTCACTTGCTTTCCTCTCGCTCTCACTTTACTGCCTTTCTCTATCCTTCTTCTTCTTCTTTCATCTTGATTCCCCTTTTCAACATGTAGAGCTTTATTTCAGCACAGGCTCTTTATTTGGTTTTAGTGGCTCTTGTCCCTGTGGTGCACTCTCAGGTTAATACGTTTTCCCATCTCTGAAGATCCTCTGATTATTATTCACATGAAGAACCTGAAAAGCAAAACATAAAATCTTGTTCCGGTTTGACAATAAACACCTTTTCTTTTTTTTTCCTTTAGATCAAAAGTCCTAACATTTTACTTGTGATATATATATTTTTTATTTTCTTTCTTTGGCGGATGATGCCAAAAAGATTTATTTTACAAAAACAAAAATAATCTTACAGAATCAGATTCTAATTTTACACTTGAGTGTCTTAGGTGTCTTTCTTGTTTTAGATGTGTCTCTGCTCTAACAAAGTAGATTCAAATGGCTGAATTAGCTCCTCTGCGGTTCATTATATTATACAGTTATCTGCTATTGACTCATTATTTTTTTTATATTGAGGACTGACTTTGGACACCATTTAAGTAGAATACTGTTTCTGTTTAGAAACAAAATTAAATGACATACATATTATTTTGTTTGGAGTTTTTTTAAGCATTTTTGTTCTTTAGTGAGATTTTCAGATGTATCAACTTTGACAGAAGGATAATTCTACTCTTCACAAATGACCATACACTAGAAAATGTGAAATGTCTTAATACAAATCAAGACAAGATCCATAGTTGATTTGACCTTTTGCTGTAAATAAATTGACTGTTGTGTTTCTGGCCAAATAGTTGGTTTTTTTTCAGGTGACATTCCTTGTGTCACAAATTCTCTGACCTTGGAGTATAATACAGATTTGCACATGATGGAGTCATCTGGAAGTTGCTTTGCACTTCTAAGATTTACAAAGGGAAAGAAATGATGAGCGCAAACCAAAATACCTCTAAAGTATTATGAACTCATATTGTTTTCTGGGTTTTTGCCATTGCATTTCTGACCAGTTTAAGAGCCATAAAGGACTCAAAATCTCACTGCAGGCTGTTTTGAAATAGTAAGGATGAAAAACATGAATAATCCCTGCTAAATATGAGAATTAATCTATATTACCTTCTATTAATCCACAGAGTATAGGAGCTAGGAGAAAAAAACCCAGACATTCTTCATATCCAAACCACTCTTAAACTGGTTCCCTTATGAAAAAACACAGGACACTCTACTCTGAGCTTTCCGTTATCTCCATTATCAACCCAACCTTTCTTTTGGTCTTGAGACAAAGACAAAAAGTTGAGCCAAATAACCAGAGCTTGGATTTTTGTCAAACTGCAACAATGGCCACATTACTAGAGATGAGGTCCTTTCAACCTCCACTCTCCACTCACTCCTGAACAAAAAAACAACAAGACAAAAGCTGACTCTGAGGCTGGAGGGAGGATTTCACTTTTTCACTGGTTAGGAAACACAGCTTCAGAGCTCAAGGAGCACACTCTCCTCCCAGCTTCAAATCACTCATTTATAGTGTGGAATGAGTCCGAAAATCAGATGCCATTTAATGCCACTGATAAAAAACAAACACTTCAATGAGGCTTTTTACTGTGGTCAAGCTGAACTTCATTGATGCTGCTTTTTGATTCCTTTCTAATGATACTTGAATAAGAAGTCTTTTTTTGAGATATGGATGTTTGTCGCACTAACATAGCAAAGTAAACAATAATTTTGATGTTGTATACTAACTTTTCAAGCTGAAATCTACAAGTAATATTATGTTGTTAGATTCATAAGAGTGGTAGTCAATTTCATTGCAGACTTGAAAGCTTAGAAAAACTATATTTTCAAATGTAATTGCTACATAAAAGTGGAGAAAACTTGTGCTTTCAGGGAATATAGCAGTACTAGTTCTTTCAATGGAAAAAAAGAGAAAATAACAGGAAACTACCTGATTGCCACAACTTAGAAGCAACAAGCCAAACCGACGATTACGTCTTGAGATATTTTAAATTGCTCTCACTTATTACATCACATCACTTCTCTCCTGTTGGCATAAGAGTGTGCTTAAAGAAAAGGAAATGTACAGGGTTTTTTTTGTTTTGTTTTGTTGTTGTTTTGTTCAATTTGAATTTGAAAGATGTTCTCTTAGATGTATTTGCTGTGTCTGGCAGCCAAAATAACGAGAACAATAGAAACCATCATTTGAACTGTATTTGAATATTATCATTTTTACCTTATCCTTTCACGGCATCGAAACTGCTTCACTAGCTGACAGCCAATGCAAAGCAGCCATATTAGGCATTTATGTCAGAGATGGTGGGATTCATCTCACCTCATCTTTGAGGTCATCCTGTTTGTTTGTTGTTGTTTTTTTTTTTACTTTAACCTTCAAAATTCAGACAACTAACAGGGGTCCAAAAGGAATATTTGCGTCAAATTCTCACAGCATGCAACTATGTATTCTTACAGTAGACGTTCTGGATGATGAGACAACACATGTACATCGTCTTGTATGCATATTTTCTCAATATTTTTCTGGGAGGACTGATTTGAAAATTTCCACAAAAAATATTTGAAATTCTACATGTTACAAGTCCAAATTTCTACTTTGGTAAAACAGAGTCAAAGCAGTGAAGACAGTATTTATTAGCTTGTTTGCTACTCTAATTGCAGCATCACTCACTATATCTAATCAGAAATAGCCAAACCTATTCTGCCATTGAAGTTTATTGATGTTTTATAGCTGATTGTACTAAACCTCATTCGCTTCATTTCTTCTGCCACCTAGCTGTTCCAGTGGGTACTACGGCCAGCCTGCTGTACCCGGAGGATCCTGCCAACCCTGCATTTGCAATGGCAATCTGGACCTCTCCATACCCAATAGCTGCGATGCAATCACAGGCCAGTGTTTGAGGTGTCGTCAAGGTTACAATGGTGTGACTTGTGACAGCTGCGCTGAAGGCTACTATGGGGATGCCATGACATTAAAAAGCTGCCAACGTAAGTATTCTTACACCTAACAGTTCTATCCGGGAATTACGTTTTAAATATATAATTTAGGTACTATTCCATTATATTTTGATTTATCTGGGCCAAGAACACAAAAGAAGGTTAGAAACCTGATCATAGTGTTAGCTTAGCCCTGAACTCATATGGGTTCTGTAAAAGCTTTTAACACAACTTCCCAATGTGGGAAATATTTTAGTGCTTGCCACTTACAAATCTACAGTGAAAGATGTTTTGGTTGTAGTAACAACACATTCCTTCAATCTAAGCATGGACTGAATCTCATTACAGGCATCTGTTAATGTAGGACATTACAATTGGCTTATTTATATTGCACAATGAAATATTTTGCCTGTATTCCCCAGTTGCATTGATTGTTGGACATGGGAAACAAGAAGGCATAACATGGTTTTATGCAAAAGTGTGGTAACTCATAAAATTATCTCTTATTACGATTTATTTTATGTAAACATTCTGCACATATGCACTGCTACTTGGAAATATATGCAATTGCTACTCAAAAGTTGCAGGAATGACCCACTAACAGGCTTAATCTCACACTACTCTATGCAGACACTCTGTCTGAGCTGATGATTAACAAATCACAGCATGGTTAGTTCTTTGGGGCTGTATCAATTGAAAGGAGCCCAAGTTACTTACTGATTAATCCAAATAATATTTATTTGACCACTTGGAGTCACTCACTGTACTTTGAATTTTCAAATGTTCAGGGAAAACAATCGATTGCAAAAGGCAATTAAACAGGAGTGCATCACAAGTGACACTCATACTTTATAGACAGCGTCAGTCTATACATTTCACAAAATGTGCTATATTTCCACACGTACATGAGACGCGTTTTTCGCCAAGCCAAGGTATGGCTGAAGAAATGGCATGGTCGAAATAAAAATGACTGGAACAATTTAGAAGAAGGTCAAAAATACATTCGAAGCTGAACATTTTTATCAAAACAGGCAGAGGTCGCTCACATTACCCTTCAACTGTCTCATAATTGGAGAAGATATTTTCTTTCACAGTGGGAATGTCCTGTTCTTACTGAATAATTAAAACAATAAATTTTATGTTTGTGTGCATATTAAGTATTTATTATAAAATTAAAATGAGAAGTTAATTGGATTTGTATCACATTTCTCTGCAAAAAAAAGTCTGTTATATTTTTTGTTTCCTTTTAGTCCTGTCAAATGGAAAAAGTGACTGCACAGTAATCACTAATTCCCATTCTCAGAGATCAAACCCCAGCACATTGACACTGATGTGATGTAATGTAAATATACTGACTGAGCAGTTTGTCTTGAGACTTTAAACCAGTTTTAAGATGCGTTTTAAAGAATCTGTAATCAGGAAGATACTCACATGTTGTTAGAGACAGAAAATATAATTAGCATCAGATTTTTTTCCTTTTTGTGTTTTTGCAAAGCGTGCCAGCAGTGTAGCTTTTGTATCTCAGCAGGGGTGTTGCACTGAAGAGCACTTTGTCCTTAAGAAACTTAGCTCAAATTATTTAAATGATACCTTTAATAGTCTCACTAAAACATCGAGTCAATAGTACACCATCTGGAGTGTGGCTGTGAGTGTGTGTCAAGTAGCAGCTGTGCCAGTAGGAGGTGTGATGTCGGAGCGGCCCACCGACTGCCAGCTGTGCTTAAAAGTGAGAATAAGAAACTATACCTGAAAGAAAAAAGATAAAAAGGGAGGAGGGACAGCAAGGCAGAGAGAGGAGGCAGAAAAAAACAAATGTTCAGATGGCACTTCTTTTTGAAGCTCTTTATTAAAGCTGCTTTGTTGACAAAACCAGAAACACAGGTAGCAAGACAGAAAGCTTTCACCGAGAAACAGACAGAGTGATAAACAGACAGAAAAGTATGTCAAGGCTGCACAAAAGCAGCTAGACAGCCTGACAAAGGGTATTAATGTGCATTTGATAGTTCATTGTTCTGTAGTTGTTTCCCCTCTCCACCCACCTAAATGGGTATTGATTAATCAGCCTGATCTATTGCTCTCCTGCAGTACTGATCAGCTGCTTGCGTCTTTGAGACGGAGGGTTATTGATCCTGTACGAATGACAGAAGACCACCAAGAATTATTAAAAGACAACAACTCTCTCTCAGCCTGCTTCTGTCTACCCATCACTCCGAGTCTTAATGAATTTTATTGAGTGAAGTAGAAGAGTTCAGGCTGAGTCCATTTGTGTGCTATTAGAATGAGAAAATCCTTTTCATGCTTTTCATTCTTTGTACATCAGAGCTGTCGCCGTTGGCCATTTTTGCTTACTCCAAATTGGGCAGATAATGATTCAGTATAAATCCCTTTGAAAAAGTAAAAGAAAAATGTTTGATATTTTGGAGTAAATCTGACTGCCAAGCAATTTGTCTGGTGAGTAAATTCAAAGAAATTAAGATCTTCAAGTATTTTTCACACAAGAAAAAAATCATTTGAAAATTGTGGTGGATTGTTCCCTATTCACTAGAAGTAAGTGGATCTGTTGTAACTCAATAATGCACAAATGGTCCCTATGCAACTAAAGGTTTTGGAAATGGTTTCAGCATTTAAGCTGAAAAAATAGGAAAACTATTTTTTTTCTTACTTTCTGACTGTCAAATGAAGACTTCAACATTCAGATAGAAAAATATTACGCTCAATAATACGAATGCCAACCTGAACCAAGATACAAGTTGTGTTTACCAGTCAAAATATAATATAGATAGCAATTCACATGCAAAGGTCAAAGATTTTAGATACAGAAATACAGCATTTATAACTATGTTAGTATGGAACACATGTGTAATACTATACAGAATATACGTAGTTAAATTACACATGCCCTTCACAAAGTTATTTATCAGATAATTTACAAGGTAAACATTTTTAACTATACTACTATGCTAAGTTGAAGACTATAAAAAGGGAATTTTTAAATAAGTGCATATGAAAGGAATCTAGGCAGTAAATATAAAGAGGGTAGTTCCAGTAAAGTAAATGTATCTGTATGGTTTTATATTTAGAGGTGGTTTAAATAACATGAAGATTTATTACATCATGTAAATGTACATGCAGGAATGCTGTAGACACTTGGAAAAATACAATAGCTTAGATAATGCAATGACTTATCTAAAACTCAATTTGTTTGAGAACATATTTTTGTTAATTAATTCAACACTGGATGTAATAAATAAATAAATAATAATAATAATGAAAACCAATACAATAATATAATTTTTTTAAATTAAAAAGTACATTGGAATAAGAATGTCTTCTGTCCAGTTGACAGTGTAGCATACACAAATGATCAGCATTATTCCGATATATCTATAACGTGTCAAAACTTCCACCACAGTTTGCACACACCATGCATCCTGCATATCTTCACCACATCTAAAGAACTAATGCAACTCTCACCATTAATATTACTTAATCTCCAACTACCTTATACTAATTAAGATTCTCTGTTATGGCATGCCAGATGAAATTTACAGTTTGTGCTGTCTGATTAATTCAACTAATAATTATAAGACCACTTGAAGGGACAAGCAGAGCCAACTAATGAATACAGAAGCAAATATTTACATCAAGATAGCGTCCCATCAGAAGTTGTGTCCCTTCTCATGATGCAGCAGAACATTGTCAGTTCCACATTGTTCCAGTACCCGTCATTCACACACATCAAAAGCTCACTTTAAAGATGCAGTATGACAGGACTAGTTGTTCCACAAAATCATCTTCATTTCCTCACGTTGAGGCCACCTCAACAAATTTTTCAAAACCCCAGAATTCACGGCTATAAAGAAAATAGTGTGGATACAGTGTAAGAGTGGAGAAGAGGCCTGATTGTATCCAGACTGAAAATGGTTTTGTAGGTCATGGAGAGAGAAGTAAAGCCCATTCTCCATGGGCCTGACCGGTTTTAACAAAGTTTGTTCTGGTCAGATTTGTCTCCATTTAAAGATGTGGGCCAGCAATGATTTCTATAAGACAAAATGAAATTTCTGGGTTTTATTTGAGTCAGCCAAGGGGAAAGAAGAGATTTAACATCATTTTATGGTTTAACCTTAGCTACTTGACATTTTTGTCTATTTATCTTTAAGAAAAAATAAAGTACTGAGTTTGAGTCCATCAAAACCACAACTTTGTGGTTCTGTATTCCTGAGTGTCACTGCAAATGACCTGCCCATATTCACACGGACAATAGTGAGGAACACACTGCTAATGGAAACACACACGACTTGGCTAGAACCAAACTAGACATTGACCACTAGAGGTGAGACATTACAATGGAGAAGGAACTTTAGTTTTTATCTTGTGTCAAGGGAGAACTAAAGACGTGGTAAAGAGTGACAGCACTAAACATAACATTTAGTTGCTTGCAGCTATTAGAGGAAATTTCGTTGAATTCTGTTCAATGACAATAAATGCTATCTATCTATCTATCTATCTATCTATCATGTCTCTGGAACAGTGCTGCATAAAATTCATTTCCATTGTCGCCTACTTAATTTGTAATAGTACAAGTTTTAGAATACCACGACACATTCCCACACAGTCTTCCTTATAAAGTCTAATTATGATACTCTGCATGACTTTTTGTTTTTTCAAACTTTGAGCTTAAATCCCAGCTGATGAAAAATCACACCTACATACGCCAATCAACCCCTCAGATACACAATTAAAAGCTCCAACATCACAGCTCCCATCTGCTGCAAAAGCCATTAAAACCATAGATGAGTACACACACAAAACACAAAAGAACACTATGTATACACTTTGTAATAAAATTAGTGCCACACACCATATCACACAGCAAGGACACACATGGGTACTAGTCTGTTTTGCCTCCTGCTGTTGCTTCATCTTAAATGAAGAGCAGGCAGAAGGACAAATGTGATTTTGCGTTTGGAAAGAAAAGCTTTAGCTCACCACAGATGTCTGCACAAATACATACGATACCCAGAAACACAAATACGGTCTTTGGAAGGGCACGCATGCCCTCCCCCGCATGTGTACCTATTCATTATTACTGAATAGGTATACATGTGTACACATAAACTCAAACATATGCAGTAGAAAGTGCAGGTAGATGCTTGTCTGTGTGTCTTACACTCCCCTAGCGCCACCTTTTAAGCACCATCTGGACTCTGTTGTGAGTCGCTATGTTGTAAGCCTTGTTATGGGATAAAATGTGACTTTCTCTTGTGTTATACATTTATTTTCAGTGTTTGCTCTCAAGATTTTTTTTCAGCTTGGAAAACATTTGTTCTGTTATTTAGTAATAAACCATCTGGCAGGTTACCAAAGATAGGTGCTTGTTGTGCATCTGCCTTACATTCCACATCTTTCTCCACAAATAAGTCTTACTTTTTTAGCCTTATTCTGCCTAACCTTGCTTGACTCTTTTGTTGATTAAGCCTATTTGATTTCAAGCCTGTTATTTTTAATTCTTCACCCAAGAAGTGATAATAAAATACAGTGGGAAAGCAACGGAATAGAAAAATATTTGCTGCATGTGTATTAGTAAATGCATGTAATATTTAGGCTATTTACTCCCAAAACGGTCAAAAAATGCTTTAGTAAAAATAGATTTGAAGGGATTTTGGAATTAGAACTAAAGATTCATGGATTCTGTACAAAATTGATTATATTGAGGCAAATATTAACATCAATATTATTCTCATTGATAGAGGTAAGACCCCTAGGTACTGGATGTGCCACCTCTACTAAATCTACTCCAGCGTTACTCAAATGTTGCAGTACCAATAATGTCACTAAACCTTATGTTACACTATGCTTACACTTTGTCTGCACTGGGAAAAACCCAAGCCAAAGGCTCCCACATACTTCTCCAAAGCGTCCTCTGTTTTGCTTTAATGGAGACAGAGAGAGCACCATACTTTTCTGCAGACAACCTCCTCCATGGAAAAAGCTGGTGCAATTTCCATTGGGCCTTGTGTCGAATGCCTCTCTACGAACAAAATGATGCAATTTTCAAAATTCATCTACGTTAATAAGAGCCGATTTCAGCACTTCGAATGAAGAATGTGGAAGTCTTGATCCTGTGAGAGGAATCAACCCAGAACTTATGTTAAATATTCATATATTTTTTTCTTTCATTTGCAGCCTGTCAATGCCACACCAATGGTTCAGTATCAGAAGTTTGTAACAAGGAGAATGGTCAGTGCCAGTGCCGAGAAAATGTGATTGGACGGCAGTGCGATAAGTGCATGGTAAGCTTTTGTATTCCTTATATTTATTTGACCAATGAGTTGGGAAAGAGATGCACTGATCATAGTTTTGGATACCAATTTTAATTAAGGCCCATAAACTTAACATAAAGGAACAGCATTCAAAATATTTTTCTAGCATTCCTCCTTTGAACAACCATTAATTATTTAAACCAGAGCAGCGGTCACAAGTCTCTGTGTGAGAGGAATTTCTGTAAAACAAGTTTTCACTATTTTCAAAAGTAATAATAAGGTTGACAGTTCTATAGCATTCTATGATAGCAATTTCCACAATTAGTGTGGATAGCATTACTAATATAGCACTGGATATTTAGTCACAGAAACAGATGTTTGTAATAGTTTTGCTGTTGTGTCCACAGAGTTTTACCATCACCAACTTCTTACTTTAACAGAATATCTACAAACCTTTGTAGATATTTGTGCTGTAATTTCTGTTGTTTCTGATAGGTGCTGTGGAAATTGTGCTGCTTTTACTATTTAATTCTCTTTAGCCAATCCTCACTTCATTCTCTTGATTTTAAATCACTCCTTGCTTATTGTCATCAACCCTTTGCCCACATTCCATCCATCAAACTGGATTTTGATTGGTCCAGCCTAACTGCTGGTGGGATGCTGAGCTGCAGGAGTGTATGCCCTGTCGCTGCAGTCCTTATGGCTCCATCTCTCAGCGCTGCGACACTGAGGGCCGCTGCATCTGCCGCCCTGGCTTCATGGGCCGACGCTGTGACCTTCGTCGCCTAGGTTACGAAAGGCGGGAGACACGGCGCCCTGTAGAGCGTGTTCCTCTGGAAGCTGTGCAGCAGAGGTGGGGGGGAACCTCCCGCACAACAGGGGGTTGTCCCAGGGGAGCGTACAGACCTCAGACAGGGGTAACACACCCTGAATGTGGATGGCAGTGGTTGTGTTTGAAGTAGCATGGGTGTTTCGCTTTTTAACTTGTGTGGAAAAATAAGCTGTTGAAATATGTGGATTGATCTCGTGGTAAAAGCATTATTTTTAATAAACGTGTGACTTGATGATAATGAATGCTTTCTGATTTCTAATAGCTTAAACAGCATCTTTCTGTGTGCCATGTGGTGTTAGTATTTCTGTTTCTTGAACAATCTTAACCAGCGGTTTGCTTTGTTGTTTTAATTGCTAAAGTCACTTCGGTATGGAGATTGAAGACAAGAAAGCACATATTAAGAGTGTCAAATTAACATATTTGAGTTTTTTTAACTTATTCTTTATACACGTGTGTCTAAAAAAAAAGTCTTCCATGTCAAGTGAACTTGCTTACTTCTCTGAAAGAATTTTCTTTGCTATGTTTTGTCTGTTTTGCTTTCAACCACCTGCGCTGTCTTTTTTTTTTCCAGCCTCAAACTCACGGCGTTACGACAGGTGGGGTGTGTATCCCGTGTCACTGCAACTCATACGGCTCAAAGTCATTTGACTGTGACGAAAAGGGTCAGTGTCGCTGTCAGCCTGGAGTCACTGGGCCTAAATGTGACCGATGCTCAAGAGGATTCTTCAACTTCCAGGAGGGTGGCTGCACACGTAAGATGAAAACTTGAGTAATCTTCCAAAACAAAAGTAAAAATATTTGTTGTTGTGTTCACCCACAAAAATATTACCTACCATGAATGGATTTTTCTGATGATATTCTTTCAATATTGCTTTAAAGTTTGTAGAAGTTATCTTAAATCCAAATTTTGACTATGCAAGGCTTTCATTTATAGAAAGCCTCTACAAAGCAAGATAAACTAAAATCATCCTCCCAGTCCACCATCTACCTTAGAAATACTATTGTTGTGTTGGACATGTCTATTGTCATCGTCACCTAATCATCAAACCTTAAAATTGTATTTTATGTGAAGATAAAATTCGTCCCTTGTAGTAAAAACGGCAGAAATTTTTTGGAGTATAATCTATAAAAATAGAATGGAATAAAAAAGGAGATTTTACTTAAAAAATTACAGATTTGTAATTGTTGCTATGCATTATTGCATCACTTATGCTGCGGTAATAGAAGCGCACAAGTGTTTCTGACCAATTTGTTCCCAAAATATTCAAGTTTGCAAAATTTGGTTTGCACAGAGTATCATTTAGAAGTCTAGTTCAGGTGATTAAACATGGCTGTCATTACAGTATGTAGCCTTTCACAGTTGTGAAAAGAAAAAAATAACAATAAAATGTACATCAGTGTTAGAAATTGCTGGCC
Source organism: Xiphophorus couchianus (assembly GCF_001444195.1). Lineage (NCBI taxonomy): Eukaryota > Metazoa > Chordata > Actinopteri > Cyprinodontiformes > Poeciliidae > Xiphophorus > Xiphophorus couchianus. The sequence continues at coordinate 6,206,335 of NC_040242.1, read as the reverse complement.
ATCAAGTATTGTTAGGATTCATGGAGAAAGTCAGTCCTGAGTAAAACTAATACAGTGGTGTTGTTCTGTTAGTTTAATGAAAGGCAAAATTACATTCAATTTAATCCAAACATTACCAGTCTTAGGGTGAAATGAAGAGCGCTTCATGAGCTGCTACAAAAAGCTCAAACAAAAGAGCAGTCAGATTTTATGTAAACACTTCATGAAGGTAAACCACTGCCTTATATCAAAGATGATTGTTTTTTTTGCTTGGTGTTGTTTTTAGAGTAAAACAGCAAAACTGTAAAATTAAAAAAAATGCTAAAATGTAGGTAGACCAGGCACATTGGCAGTAAAGATAGAATAGGTGATAAATGTTATTTTTGCAGTCCATATAAATGTCCATTTATCAGTTCTTTCAGCTTTGACATTTTTGTTTTTCCAGTTAAGTTTTCATTCATGTAGCTTCCCAGCTTGCAAATCATCACACCTGTTTCTTATTGTTAATTAGGACAGCTGTTTCCACTTACCCAATCAGTGTGTGAATGGCAGCTTCACTGATCTTGAAAGATAAACTGCAATATTGTTGAATTTGATGAAAGCAATACAATAAACTTTTCACATGAATAAACTGGAACCCTGACATAAAAAAAAATAAAAATTGTGACTTCTCCAGAGTCCCCTACATTCTACTTTTCAAATCCTCACTGATACGTCTGTTGTTGTCCTTCCCTCTCACAGCTTGCCAGTGCAGTCATGTGGGAAACAACTGTGATGCGAATACTGGACAGTGTATCTGTCCTCCCAACACAATTGGTGAGAGGTGTGACCGTTGTGCGCCCAACCACTGGGGCCACGATATCACAACTGGATGTAAGGTAAGACAGTTTTATTGTTCAAAAGAATAACTTTGGGTGAAAGAATGTGTTGGATGAAACTGTATAGGATATATAAAAAGAAATTGTGCAAATGCAAACATCTTTATCCCAGTAAGAGGGATATGAATACTTTCCTAAGTGAAAAGGGAACAAAAATGTGAGAAATCAACTGTGACCAAGTATTTTTTAAAAATACACCCAACTGGATCAGAGCTGACAGGAAGTGGCCTTCAGCAGATAAGCGACTCTGGTTGACTTATCTGTTCTTACACAGGGGTTTACACGGAGCATTGCTCTCTGGGTGCATATTGTTCAGAACATTGTCTTAATAGATAATGAAGTGCATCAATGGAGTAACAGACCAATTATGTTGTCTTATGGATTGTATGTCATGTGTCAGTGATGTATCTATTTAGTACAGGAAAACAACTATCTCATGGTAATTACTGACCCACTATTCTAATCTTGTTGACCTCATCGTATTGTATAAAACTGAATCTGACTCTTAATACATTTCCTGCCCAGGACTGGCCCTTGTTTTGAGTGTGAATAACCTGCCTCTAATGCAAATTGACAAAATCTGCCTAATTTGAATCTTTCTTAAAAGAACAAATTAGAAATACAAAGTTCATAAAAATGTAATAATTATATTTTAAGCTCTTTATTTCTTGCCACTGATAGGAAATATCACAGATTTTTCTCTTTACTGTTTTTCTCTCTCTTTTGCCTTTACAAACCACCTTTCTTTAGGTCCTTAAGTTGTTTTCTTGGTACAACTTTTTGTATACATTTAAAGAGTAATTTTCTCTCCAAAAGATTGCATGCCTTATAGCGGCTAGAAAAGCAAACCTTTAATTGTAGCAAAATACTCGTAGATATTAGAGGCCTGGCGATAAAAGCACTGTGGTCCTTAGCAGCAAATTATTTCAAAGAAATCCTTCAGGGTTTTATATGGGGTTTGGAATGACTCAACAAATGACAGATGATCAAAGCAATGTCAAACAAAGAAATATGCATCTTCAAAGCTGGAGACTGTACTGAAATTTCTACAAAATACAGAAAATCATAATGGAAAAGTAAATGTCTTAAAGTTCTACAGTTTATCTGCTTTGCGCACATCCAAGATTCTTCAATGACAGTTTTTTTTTCTTCATAAAATAAAGAAATAATGTTTAAATAATCTTTCAAGTCTATTTATAATAAATATATTATTATATTTTATACAAGTTTATTTCTTTTCATTTTTGAGTGGATCTTTACCACAAATTTCTTGAGACTTAAATTTAATTTCACTTATTGAGATATTTGGTCATTTTTATTGTATAAAATGTTTGCATGTGTTCAAAATAAGGAGTGTGGCTGCAATGTGATCGGTTCGCTGAGCCAGCAGTGCAACGCCAACACAGGCTGCTGCTTCTGTCGCGATTCCTTCAGAGGAGAGAAATGCGATGAATGTGAAATCGGGTACAGAGACTTCCCTCAGGTAAGAGGTCAAACATGTTTAATGTACTGGTGCTACTGTAGATTGCATGTTTTCAAGAAAAACATGCACTTTGATTTTGATTTTTGGAAACTTAACCCTATTGTGGAATATTTGCAGGGATTTCACACTGATTTAGCAACACATTTAACTATTAAAATTAGGGGAGCATTAAAAAGTAGGCATCATTTCTTATAAACCGAGTGGATAAGTCACATTTTTGGAGCACCTCATAACGGCACAAATTAATAAAGAACATTTCTGTCAACATAAAGTTTAATCAAGTGAATCAGAAAGTTATCATGATACCTAATTATCTCACTGCTAAGCTTGTTCTGTCATCAGAGCCCCCTGACTGTTTGTATTCAAATTTCTCTCAGTGCATCCAGTGTGAGTGCAGCGTCGCAGGATCGGACAGCCAGACCTGTGACCTGGAGAGAGGAGTGTGTGCCTGTGCAGACCGAACAGGAAAATGTAGCTGCAAGGTAAAGCTCATGAATTCCTGCCTGTTTTGGTCACCTCTGTTTCAGTTTATGTAATCATTCTGTTACTTTTCTTGAATGATGTCATACTGCTGTATTCTGCTTGGCTTTAATTTATAGAAATAGAAGATGGGGTATGGGCTGTTTAATGGATTTTCCACTTTCATTAAAATTATTAGTGTCCCTGGCAATAGATAGAAGATTTCACTATTCTTCCCATTTCCTTTGGTTAATATTTACTCTTGCTCATCTTGAAACCTTAATTCTCAGACTATATGTAGATATTCACAACTATGTACAAGGATAAAACATGCAGAGCATTTTATGAATCATCTTTCTTACTGTGACAAGCGTCAATCTTGGATAAAATCAAGGCATGTGCGGATTGTCTAAAGATTTGTCAGACAGATGACAGTTTTGATCCCAGGCATCACATTATGCCTTACAGAAACAAGCTAGCTTTTTGTGTTTGCCTTTTTCTCTATTAATGCGCACCAAATTCATAACCTTTAATGAGATGTCAGGTAATTTGTGTTATCATCTTTCTTAAGAGACATGAGTTTGACAACTTGTCACTCATTTGTCACTTGTCTTCTTATTAATCTGTTTGTTTTTTTAACATTGGTTGGCTGTCTGAACCTCATCATAAAACCAAGCAGTGCACTTGAGTTTCATCACATGTTTTACTCATACTTGAAACTATTTTGATCATCCATATTTGAACATTTTTTTCCATTTCTTTTTCAAAGAACATAATCTACATAAACAACATTTTATGCTAAAAATATGCAGCTAAAACCAGTAAAAATCTATTTACTCATCATTATTTTAAGTCAGGCCAATGACTGTTTCATTTTAAGAGAATCAGGATAACAGCTTTTATATTTTTCTTTCACTAAATTCTAGTAGTAAAATCAACACAAATGGGTTTTTTTTTCTATTTCTACAAATTAGATGTTTTAATAGTTTTGTTAGACTGCCTATAAATTGTGTGACTTGGTGGTATGACTTATCAAACAACAAAGTATCTCTGGCTGCAAATTTTCTATGGGACAGACATCAGGGTTTTGTGGTAGCCACCCCAAAACATTAACTTTGACCTGTTTTCTTTTATTCACTCTGTAACTGAAAAGGTTATAGATTCTTTATACTATATAAGTAATATACCATTTGATATACCATCTGTAACATTACTTTGGCAACAATCTAGTTTGCCAAAATCAACAAATGACTAAACTTGAAATAAAAATGTCTGTTTTGAAAGGTAAATACAGAGAAGGTGCTTAAAAGTATAAAAGGTATAAAAAATGTAATTTGCTTCCTTTTCTCTCTTAATTCAGCAAAATGTGGAAGGGCACAACTGTGATCGCTGTAAAACAGATATGTTTGGCTTATCTGTGAAAAATCCTCTTGGCTGCAGCAAGTGCTACTGCTATGGACTGACTCACTCATGCATGGAGGCACAAGGACTTATAAGGATGTGGGTGAGTAATGGGACTTTTAAAATTAGCAGAACTAAACAATACTTTAGACATCATGGACAATTTTCCTGTAGAAAATTACAAAATATCCAGTGACAAAATGCACAGTGCTATTCTTGGGAGAAAAATATGTCAATTTATTTAAGGATTCAGGTCTGGAAAATGTTCAACCGTAAGTTTGTCTGTGGACACACAAAAAATCTAAGTTGTTCAATTCTTATAATAATTTTTATCTGACAGGAAGTAAAATTTCTGGTCAAAATTTGTGTAAGTTTGTGAAATTACAAAGGGATATGACAAATTTAAATATCAGTAACATGTTTACATTTGATGAGCCTAGGTATATTTAGAAATAATTAGTTGCTGCTATAAATTGTTGTCTGTCTGTTTATAGTTTTGGAATGCGGAGGCTTTATTGAATCAACCGGGGTTCATTTAAAGTTGACAAGAGCAGGATTCAAGGAGGGAAAACTGGTCAGAGAAATACATAAAAATGCGAAGTTTATTGGGAAGAGAGAGATTTTCTCTGAACCACTGAATCGTGAGATTATACTAAGTGAAGTGGGAAATACAAGTGCCCACCCCAAGACTTAGTACACACACATTCCACACAAAGGTCACATTTATACTAAAACTTGCACTACACGGTATAACATAAAGTTTAATGAAAAGAAACACATGCATATCAAAGCATTTTCCACATAATCAAGAAGGAATAAAACACTGAAATCCTGATCAGTAAAGCTAATTGTAAAATAGTTTTAAAAGGTTGAATTCACAAAATATATTTATTTTATACATCTCAAATACATAATTAAAGAGTGACATGGATATATTCACCCTCTTTTACTCATACCGTTTAATAAAATCTACTGGAACCAAATGTCTTCACAATTCATTAATATAGACACATCCAGTTCCCTGGAGTGTAACGTCAGCAAAAACACAGCCATTTTGTGGAGGTCCCAAAAGTTTGTCAGAGAACAGGTATGTGTTGGTTTAGGTTAAAGTATATTAATGTGTGAAGACAACATTTGAAGTTTATGTCCAAATTCAACTGTGAATTTTTACCTTTGTGAAGAAAATTTGGCAAAAACAAATTTCTCTGTTGGAGAAATATCCTGGACTTTAATTGCAGCAAAAGGTCGTTAAACATCGTTTAATGAAAAACATTTCGAAAACCATTTATCAGTTACATGGATGCATTTTATTTAAAATCAAATTTCATATATTTCACTATTAATTGTACAAATTATAATTTAAATTTTTTCCCCACATTGCATGATCAATTATTATGAATTTAAAAGAAAAAAAATTACAATTGTTTCAGTGCTGCAACACTTCTCTATGAGGGATGACACGTCACCCACACTTGAACAGATGGCACAACAATCCACACAACATACATTAAAACTTAAATGTCAGTTTTACAAGACAATACGTGTCCTGAGGTTTACTGTAGCTAAAGCTACTTACTTTTGGTTGGTTTTGGTCTTTTTTTTTCTTTTCTTCCTTTTTTCTTCTTTTTTTCACATGAACAAGAGGAATCTATTTTTAAATTGGTCAACTCAACCACAATAATAAAGTATGTTATTCAAGCAATATTGAAATATCAACACATAAAAATTCAAAAGAGAGATTGGGGAAAAAAAAGGAGGGTTGGTTGTTTATTTCTCCAAAATGCAAATAACTCAAATGAAAGTCATATATCAAACCGCATGAGAAAAGTTGACACAATGAGTTTTGAATTATACTCGAGAGAGAAATGCTTTTGCCTTACTTTAACTTCTGACACAAATAGAACTGAGTGAAATTTGAAAAGTACATCGATTTTCCAGTAAACCACAGTTAATGGTTAGTTTTAATTATAGTGTGTTTTAATATAAACATTTTATTACCAAGAAATAGCCCAATAGTGAAAATGGACTCTTTTCTTGTGAACTGACTCTAGTGTAAAAAAAGATTTAGTTTTTCACATGGAATTGTGATGATTCATTGAGTCTCATTTTGTTAATGAGTTGGTAGTGTGTGAACAAAAATCATTATTTTCACTCTACAGCTATAAAATACCACGACTTCAAGTCCATGGATCGTTAATTATGCATTTACTGGTCTTCTTGTATTCCAGTTGACACTGAGGCCAGAGCAGACAGTGCTCCCCCTGGTGGACAAATCCAACACTGTGGAGAAGAGGGCGGGAGTGAGCTTCCAGCACCCAGAGATACTGGCTCATGCAGAAGTGGTCACAACAACTCTGTCTGAACCGTACTACTGGAAGCTGCCAGAGCAGTTCACAGGCTCTATGGTAAGAGCTTGTGCTTTGCAATGTACCATATGCAATATTCATTAGGTAACTCTAATGGTAATCAGACAATACAAAGATGGTTAAGTGCATTGCAATCAAGAATTTCTTTTCAAAATGCCTATCTGAGTTATTTAAGATGCCGTCCAGATCTCCATTAAGTACATAAGAGTGTCATGGGAATGTTTGAACACCTCAAATACAGTAAAAGAAAAAAAAAACTGCAGTAAAGTAATAAGTTCAGTGATTGCATCTCACTGATATTTCAGACACAGTTTATTAGCAACAACAGATGTTTTGTCCTAACTGGAGTTTCTGCCCAACAGCATTTAGTTCTCTCTTTTCACACATACAGCTACACTCTTTAAAAACTTGCATCTTGCACCTGCTGGCAATGTTTTCACATGGAGTGGTGTGCTAAAATTGTGTATGGTAGGTTAATGGTTGCGTATTTACTTGTTTTTCATGACTTAATGATTCAGCTGGTCACATGACGCAGACAGGGAACTGCTGATGCTAAAACAGCTTCACTGTAGTATGTAAAAAAAGATCATTTTGTGGGATGGGAGGCTAAAAACTAATAATGAGTTTGGTCAGTTTATGAAACTAATACTCAGAAGGAAAAACACTGTATTATTATAACTATTAAAACTTGCTAACCAGTTTCAACAATAACAAGTCAGTGGAGAATCATAAAATCTGGATCAAATTTGCTCATCTCCCTCCACACATATTGCCAATGTAGAAGAAAGCTGATTGTTCTGAGGGGAGGGAGGAAATGGATAATTATTGTTAATAGGCTTAAAAGTTTGTCTCCAATAAAGTTTTCATGGATCTACTGAGGGGAAAAATATTTTATCTTGTTTAGATCACAGCCTACGGAGGACAACTGAAATACGCTGTGTACTATGAAGCCAGAGACGAAACCGGTCCTTCATCATATGAGCCTCAAGTCATTATTAAAGGTGGTCCAAACCACAATATCATAATAACACGGCACATCCCAGGACTTCAGATTGGTCAGCTCACCCGTCATGAGATCGACATGACAGAGGTAAAGTACAGAGAATGAAGTGTTGTTGGAGTCTCATGTTTTAAGGATACAATTTTGTATTGCCATAAAGGCTTTCAGAAAGTACTGTCTATTTTCATCAAACGTCGTAATACAAACTGTACTTGTTACACCCCAAGACTGCAGAAAGATAAGAATTTCTCCCCACATTTTATCTCTGTGTGAAGCATGAATGGAAGTTTGCAGATGGCCGGTCTATGAGTCAGGAGGACTTCATGGACGTTTTGTTCTATGTGGACTACATCCTGATTAAGGCTTCATATGGCAATCTGATGAGACATAGCCGGTAAAACCCCCCCAAAAAACACAAACGCATATCTTCATAGATGTCCATTAGGAGTTTGTCATTAATGGATGTGGAATTGTAAAAATTATAGATAACATTTAACCTCTTGTCAAATATAAAACTAGAACTCTTTGGAAATTTATATTTAAGCAATCATCAGAAACTAAATTGGAAATCAGATTTATAATGTCCAACATTGTTTTGTGACTTCTTCCTTTCAGTATTTCAGAGATCAGCTTAACCGTAGCAGAGGAAGGAACACCAACGGAGCAAAACGAGAAAGCCCATCAGATAGAAAAATGTGACTGTCCAACTGGATACTCTGGGCTTTCTTGTGAGGTATGCACACATGTAAAGACTCACTGTAAATAGGATGTATTTTATAGACCCTCTGTCATCAGTTCTTGGTCATTTTTGAAACACTTTGAGACGTTTCTAATCTGAATGGGATCTTCAGTAACTGGCAGAATATGAAGAGAAGATTTCTGTGATTAAATCAACATATTTCATTGCATTTGGTATAATTCAACCTCAACGGGTTTAGTAAATCTTTTACTCAGGCATGATTTTCTTCAAGCTCCTTTTAAACCACTTTCAGCAGTGTCTTAATATTTGATTTAATTGGAAGTCTATGGATAGAGATTCCAATAAATAGACTCTAAACATCTGCTTAACTTTGGATAAAAGTCCCCAAAAGTTTATTAGGATTTACTATTGATCTCAAAAAACTTTTTTTTTTCGTTATGTTCTCTAACTTGGCGATTAAAATACATTGTGATCTCTGTTTATGTAATTTAGAAGGTACAGATAGTGTTGAAACAAAGCCAAATAGAAACCAACAACCAAGCTGCAGCTAAAATTTAAAATGCTCAGGTCGTGCAGACTTGCCAGACAGATGGCTGTGCTATTTGTAGCTGCCGTCGTTGCTAATAAAGTATTTTTAAACGGGCATTTAGTGCTTGCAGAGGGAACAGATGGCTCTTTAAATGGACTCCATTAATTATTGCTGAACAGGAGAGGGAGAGGAATAGAGAGTTACCTTGCAAGTCTATGTGCGTATGAACATGCACGGATCTGTATGTCTGTGTCTTTGTCCAAAACTTACTGAAGTGTATAACTCTTAATTGTGTGTGTGTGAGAGAGAGAAAGCAGTCAACTGTTGCCTAGGGAAGTAAGCGTGTGATTATTGCCGGAGTCCCTGGACGAATCTGTTTAGTGATGTATTCTAATATCAGTATTATTATGAAAGCTGCTTTTATGAAGTATTTCTAAATGTTTCTCTTTTGCCCCACCTTGGAGCAGGAGTGTGCTGCAGGTTTCTATCGTCTCCGCGCTGGGTCGCCGGTTTCTGTTCCAGCATCCAGGTTGCCAACAGCTGCCGGCATGGGCAGCTGTGTCCAGTGTCAGTGCAATGGGCATTCCTCCACTTGTGACCCTGAGACATCCATATGCCAGGTAAATGAGCATGTACATGTGTGAGCACTCTGATGCTGGAGCCCATCACAGAGCCATATGTTGAGTAGTTTTCAGAGAAACAAGCGTAATGAGAAAGTGTATTAAGGGGGATGTCAGGTACTGTAATTAGCCTGGCAATAATTAACTACCACCTGTCTAACTCATATTTTGTGCAGCTTTTTTCATATATGTCTGATTTATTTTAACATGTGTTAATTGTAGGAAAGAAGAATGAGTGTGTGCAAGATCAAATTGTAGAGCTGGGATGTTCAAGCACACTCACCTCGGGTTTATCAGAGAATGATCAGAAAAATATCAAATATCCAGTGATCAGAAGTTTGTAGGCCAATATTTAAGGTCAGAGGAGAATGAGAGAATAACCTTGACTATCAGAAACAACATATTTGTAAACATGTTTTTATACCTTTTAAACAGTATTTAATCTCCAGCCTAATTTAGAAAATCTACTTGTATACCAGTTCTCTTGTATTATTCAACCTATATTCAAAACTGACAATTGTATTTTAGTCTATAAAACCAGAAGGTTATTTTTTTTTTCACTAATGAAAAAAGGTAAATTGGTTCTACTGGTCACTTGAAAATATTCACATTTGAAGTACTTGGGCTCCCTTTCATCGTTTTAATGTCTTTTTCCCCCCTCATCAATTGTATTTGGTTGGCCTACTTTCCCATTCGTTTAATTTTGCTTTTGACTCATTAAATGTTTCAAACATTTGCCTTTAAAGGTTCCACCTCTTACCTTTTGCATATTCATTCACCCTTTTTTCTCTATCATCTACTTGTATGTCCTTTTTCCTATTCACAAACCCACTTTACCTTGTGTCTCATTTTGTCTCACTCGTGCCTAATTTCTCGACATGTAACAATTTGTTTCTCTCTTTCTGCGTCTTCCCTCCCTCTTGTTTAATTTCGGTCTCACTTTGCCTCCCAGCCATTTTTTTTCCTTGCCTATTTCTACCTCGTTTTCCATAACGGCGTCATTAGCATTTTCTAACCGAGCAGGCTAAATTGAAAACGCTAAACGAGTTTGTTTCTGTGGTAATTAGCAGTAACGAGAAATTGAGGAAGGTAATGGAAATGACTTGCCTCGTTAAGAAAAAAACTTTCTGTTGTACCAACTAAAGTTCCCATTTTAAACAAACAAGTGCAACACATTAGATGGGACCTTTGGGATATGAACAGTAGTGAGAAAGTCTACAATAGTTTTGTTTCAGTTGAGTATATATAGTGGGGGTTTTGTTGGTTATATTGCTGACCATTGTTTTTTTTTTTTTCTATATTTACTGTGCACATATGCTGGAAAATTATTGTACTTATAGAGTTTTGTATAATTTCTATAAAGGTAATGGAAGATTATATTGTATATGCTTATAAGTGAAGTTAAAATGAGCTGCGAAATAAATTCTTTGCATATTATTGTGACGTTAAGGCTGTCTGTGCAGTAACAGGTTATGAAAATTGTATTCTATTTCTGTCTGCTTTTGAAGAAGGACGTTAAACTCCAGTGTGTAGGCATGCACCTGTGTGGTAACAGCAACATGATTGCTCGGCACACAGTCTTACTTACTACACCTCATCATGCAGAGGTGTGCCTTGGCATCATTACCATGTGGACAAATGCATCTCTTATCCGAAACCGCCCCGGCTAGATAAAAGTTGAGCTGTGAAAAAGCCAAGAAAAGCTGAGAAAATGAGGATGGTGAAGAGAAAGAGGCAATCATTTCCCTGCCACCACAGTAGAGATACTCAGCACTTTAATGGCAGCTGGAATCACACTGGGCACTTCCCAGTTATCTTTTAGATGTGTGAATCTGTATGTAACTGCTCAGCCTGTCCTGTTTTCTTCTCTCACTTTATAATGAGAGAAGTCTTTGAGTAGTTTTAGAGATGATTTGAATGGAATTGAAATCACCTTTCTGCCACAATGTTGCAAAATATTTCAGTACAAACCTCTACATGGCTCTCTTTAAAGCTAAGCACACCAGTTTGAGAAGTTTTGATGTAAAACTGACATAATAGGTGTGTGTTACTACGGTACTTGTTATTTCTCCTGGTTTTGCCACAGATCAGCCAGTGGTACCAGGCTAACTATCTTAAGTAGTCACTGACTAATTTTTATGTTCGTCTTGCTAGCATGAGCCTTCAAAACTACCACAATTCTTCAGTTATATATGTCTAAAACATTCTGCAGAGATTTTTGTCCGTATTGATTTGATATTATGCAGATGCAGCAGATTTGCCTAACTTGATGAGCTTTTGCAAGTTGCAGTCTCAGTTTTCTCTTCTTTCAAGACAAACACTACACCTGATGAGGCCTTTTGCTTCTGAAGACTATTTGATTTAATATTTGACATGATATGAATTCAGAGATTATATTTTACTTACTTTAATTATAACAAGTGATTTTTTTTGGTAGCTTTTTTGCCTTGCTGAACGAGTCTGCCCATTCTTCTTAAACAGGAAGGCTTTTTCATTCACCTCACTGAGATTTATTGTTTAGTTTCTCTTTCTTTCATTCTCTGTAAACCTGATGGGCTGGTGAAAATCCTAGGACATCAGCAGTTTCTGAAGTACTTGGACCAGCCCGTTTTGTACCTCCAACATTTAATTTTTTAAATCCCCTTTCTAAACCATTCTGATGCGTGGTTTGAACTTCTAGTGATCTCTAATGCATCACTGGATGTCCAACCCATCAAGTTACTGCCTTGTTATTGTCCCATTTACTATTTATATTGAGCTACTGGACAAGTGTACCTAAAAAGGGGCTAAAAGTATAAGATTATCCACACTTGTAGAGCTATAGATATTTATTTTTAAAGGATTAAAAACTTTTCTCAAGACATGAGTGCACTTGTACCAATTTTTATGGAGGTTTCTTCTAAGCAATCTAGTAAAAACAATTTATTTCTTCTTCATGAATGCCTTGAGTTTTCTTGTGCAGGTAGAAGATAACCACATGTTTAAACTTTTATTTATTTTTATTAGCTACATTCAATGCATCAACATCCTCCTTATAAAACCTACCACACATACCAAACTCATGCTGGGTGGAAGATGGAAATTTCAGGACCTACAAGTTTAAGAGAATCCTGATGGAGGGGGAATAAATGGAGTCTTCAAAACAAAAACACATTTTCTGCATTTATGTTGATAGAACTGTCAAGACAACACGGAGGGGGATCACTGTGAACGCTGCGCTCCAGGTTTCTACGGTTTGGTCCGAGGTTCTCCAGATGACTGCAAACCTTGCGCCTGCCCCCTTTCCAATCCAGAGAATAAGTAATATTTTGGGTTGATTTTTTTTTTTTTTCTATGCATGCTTATGATCTCATTTTTAAAGCGGAATACATCAGTAACTCCCTTTTTCTGTATTCTGCATTATGTTGATTCTTTATCTTTTAATTATTTTATAACTACTTTTTTCTGAATCTAGTTTCAGCCCTACATGTGTGGCAGAAGGTTTCAGTGACTACCGCTGTACCTCCTGTGCTGAGGGATATGAGGGAAAATACTGTGAAAGGTGAGACTAGGATAGAGAAAAGTAGTATGTATATCTTTGTACAATTGTCTGCATTAAGATAAACTCCACTAAGATTGACATTCAGTTCCAGATTTGTCTGAAAGAAAAAGAAAAGCTAAAAAAAAACCTAGCACAGTGCACAGCAAATATTTTGACTTGAAATAGTAGTAGCTCCAATGTATTTAGAAAAAGAGCTGCGTCCCACTGCTGTGCAGGTGCACACTGAGTATCTCTCAAATATATCCTGGAATTATTTGGGATGGTTGATAACATTCTCCATTAGTAGAACTTTTGGCTGACCAAAGCTTGATCATCCTTTTCCTCTAGGTGTGCCACTGGTTACCACGGTAACCCAAAGATGCCAGGTGGTCGCTGTGAGGAGTGTAAGTGTACCACGTGGGGTTCGTTACCAGGACCATGTCACCCTGTCACGGGCCAGTGCCGTTGCAGGGTTGGGACATCTGGAATTTTGTGTGACCAGTGCATGGATCGGCATGTGTGTGGACCGTCTGGGATAATCTGTAAGACTAATATATTAATTTGTGTTTTTTGAGTTGTTGTTTCTCTCTTGTACCACCAAAAGAAAATGCAATACTCACTGAACTTTTGACAATCTGTCATGTTACAACCACAAACTTCAATGTGACTGACTAAAGTTTAATGTTTTGCATTGCAACCCTTCTGAAACAAACAAATTCATAAGAATAATGCGGAACAGCAGCACCAACAACCAGCATATCCTTACACAATACGATGATATATTTAGCATAAATGATTTTGTTCTTTTAATGAATGCAACCAAACTATATTTGTGAGATGAAAAACCTGTAATTAAAAGGGGATATTTTATGGATCATAAAAACACTGTTTTAGACAACTGATCTGCAGAATGTAAGGTCAATTGTGTGTCTTGCTGGGCTTTTGAATTGATATATTTTGCGTTGGTAATGTAGCATTTTTTTGTCCCAAGACTGGTTGGTGTGAACCTGCTGACCCTATTTAAATAGCATTTTAAATTGAAGCCATTACACAGATTAGCCTCTAACTGCAGAAGTTATACATAAACCCCATTTGCATCTCAAGGTTCTACACTCCATGAACCCTACATTCAGTCTTGGTCTATTTCATTTATTTTCTGCTGCTACTGTCATTCTGGTGCCTCACACATGTGCAGTGTCACCTGAAGTTGAAATTTTTACTGTATTTTGGCAATGAAATGCAAATCGGAGGCCTTTTCTCTAGTTGCCATGGGAGACGAGATCATGGCAGAAGTCAGATTCAAGTCATTCAGAAAATAATTTAAATGTCGTTTGGAGCTAAATTAAACTTAATATGAACATAATAGCAGTGCCAATTTAGTGCCATTAGCTTGTCTGGAAGTAAGTGTATGCATGCGAATGAGAACATGGAAGAAAAGGTCGTAAGACAGAGGCCAGTGTGAAATCGCTGCTGTCAGGTCGGTAAGGAAATTGCTCGCTCATGTCTTTGCATGTTCTGACATTGAATGTATGCTCACAAAGTGGAAGTGCTGCAGTGCCACCCTGACGCCATGCTGCTCGCCTTTGTGTCCAAACCATAATCATAGGTCCTGGTTCTGACGATAGGGCGGTAGTCAAACTGATGCTTACTTGAAAAGTGATGCCACTCGGTGTTTTCCCATGCTCTGGCTTTTCTTGCATTCTGTCTGGCACAGCGAAGCACTTGTTCTGAATGGGAGAAATGTAAACATCTAAGCAAGTGCAGAAATCCAGCTTAAATTTAACAAGTCATGTCATACAGTTTGCAGCGTTATTAAACTTCCCCCCATCGACCTACAAAAAGATGCTCAGAATGTAATTATTAATCCATTACATGCAGGTGTAACATATGAGTACCCCCAAGCCCATGTCTGGAAGGGGATTCAGGCCTTAATAGATTATCTTCAGTGGGGAAAATAAAGAAGGTATCATATGCTCAGTATATTGCTTAATACATCAGCTTAAAATTGATCAAATTATATTGGTTTTAATTTGTTTTAGTTTTCCCCTGCTTCTGTATTTGCTTTAAATTTACAAAGAGTTGTATATTTACAATAAGAGCAAAAGACAAATGCTAACTGAAGAAGATAAATCACATTACAAATGTAAATTTAGAAATAAAAGTGCAATCACTTGAATGCTTTTTTGTATTGCAACATTCACAAACAAAATAATTCAAAGTGCTTTATAGAGGAATATGAAAGGGGGTCTAGTAAGACTAGTAAACACATATTTAGAATAATGTCATTTATGGAAAATAAGGTGCAGTAGTAGTCAAAACCTTTTGTGAAATAGACAAATGTAAAAATATTTGCGGTTAAAAACATCATGAAAAGTTTGCAAGTGGAGGTTGAATCTAATTATGTTTCAGCTCCATCTCAAAATTATTCAGGTTTAATGAGGTTTTTCATGTACAGTAAATGTCATTTCAAGTATTATGTCTTTTTGCACATTTTTCAAAATGTTCTTGTACACTAAAGGACTGAGACATGTTTCCCTGCGTTGTTTCACAGACAGGCATTCATAAAGTATAAAACAGTTAATCCTATAGGACAAGCTGCTTTCACTTGTAGAAGATTGTAGGTTAAGCTTTAACACCAGTTAGATTTCTGAACAGCAGAGACAAGCAGGTCTTGACACCGTGTCATATTCAGTGCAAATTTCTGTGTGTGTGTGTGTGTGTGTGTGGTGTTTTTGTGTGTACATTTTGCATGAAACTACTTAAAAGCAGCGGTTAATTTGTGTGTTTTAGTTTTGTCAGAGATTGATAGACTAGAAACAGTTTGTATATTATTTAATTTATCTTTGATTTCCTATGTCAGGAGTTTTAATTTCTGCAATAAATCAGCCTGGGGGCGAAAAAGAAAACTATGTTTTCCTAGCACTTTACTAAAAAGTAATTGTGTGTCAATTCCTGTGTGTGTGTGTTTTTTTCTTTCTTTTGCCCATAGTGTATGCTCATAATAGGTGCTCTCTCCTCTCTAGGCTGATTTTATACATCAGCAGCCTTGTCTTTCTAAGGGTAGAACAACAAAAGTGTCATCACATATTGATATATTTATAAGTTCACATATATAAAACATACAGTTACAAAAAGACCTTATACAGAAACTTGGGAAACAAGAACCTCACAATGCCGATAGTAAATATTTCAGATGAATTTAGTGGGGCTCATTGCACATGAACTGATTCAGAACTGTGTTTCTTTACCGTTCTCCAGCCTGTGACGATGAGTGCTCAGGTTTGCTAATAAGCGACATGGACCGTCTCTATCGCATCATCACTGATGTCACACTGACCACACCCCTCCCGCCACCTTATAAAGCTTTGTACCGCTTTGAAAACATGACAGAGGAGCTCAAGGTAATAAATGTTAACTTGATTTGTTTCTATGTATGTTGGTTCTGGGTAATATTGTTCCATAGAACAAGCTGGGTGAAACATACTACTTATAGATATGTCTAAAAGTCAACTTAAATGTTGCATTGCTTTGAACTTTTTGACATATTTTAGCGTGTGTTGTTTCCCACACGAGTCAAAGTGAAACATTTTCATATATTTTGCTTCTTAGAAATAGATCAAATTTACTCTGGGAAACAACTCAACTACACACCTTTATAGTTGGTTTATTACAAATTGTCAATTTACTGTGAATTTCTCCCCTTCAAATTCATTCTAGATTAAATCAGTTATTCAATCAGTCTACCTTTAACTCTAACTTAAGTATGTAGTAAGGTACCTACTGTAAGGTACTGTAGAGTTCACCTGTAAGATGAGACACCTTACAGGTGAACTCTGTAAGGTATCGTCACAATGAGTCAGCTGGTTTTAATAATAAAAAACATAAATACATTCTCGTACATAATAATTTCCACAAAATGCTGTGTTGCCTCTATGTTAAATATTTTAGTCTAAACAAATCAAAAGATCATGTAAGAAGTAAAACTAGAACTAAAGAACTATTGCTAAGAGTTATTTATGCATCAACAACAAACTGGAAAAAGTGAAGTGTTGAAACTACTTGAGAAGAACAATTGGCCACTTTTCTGAATTTGATCAGTAGCTGCTGCAGTGTTCACATATTTAAGCAAAGATTGGGCAAAAATTAATAAATTAATTCAATATTTTTTTCAAGCACATTGTATCCTTTTCTGCAAATAAAAATTTAATATCTCTGCTTAATTCCAATTGATTCCGATTCTCCTTTTGAGTTGAGGCTCATGAACACTCTAGTTTTGGGTTCTGTTGTCAAATTTCCAGCCATCGCTTTACACCAATTATTTTCCAGCTTCCCAAGATTGAAGCAAATGTTTAAGAGAAAAATAATTTCCTTTTGTCTAACTGTTTGCATTTTGTTAGTTTTAAAAGTGTTATTTATGAGAAATTTCTTTGTGCAAGTTATTTTTCTGGTTCCTCTGTTTTTCAGCCCTGCAGCAGAGGTCTGGGTGGCTGCAAAAACATCGCCCGAGGCCACATTGTGTCAGACATTTCTGTCTAATACTTTCATCTTTCTGTTTCCCTCTGAAGCACATGTTATCGCCTCACAAAGCTCCGGAGAGATTACTGCAACTGGCCGACTCCAACCTGGGATCACTGGTCATTGAGATGGACCAGCTACACAGCAGGGTGCAAATCCTTTGGTTTTTCTTTCAACTTTACATTAACCTGTGTCTGCTTTCTTTTCTTTTCATCTCAATTTCACTCTCTGTGTAGCCAAAGGAATTGTGGAAATTTGAGCTCTGATATTGTGACTCAGTCATTTCACAAAGCAAGACTCCCATATTTGAGTCTTGAGGATGTTCCAAGTGTAGACATATTGCAATCATATTTGAGATGGTGAAATTGTAAAAGATAAAAATGTACTGGATTTATATATTGCTTGTTTAGTTTCGTGCACAAATAATTTTTAGACAGCACACAATGAGTGAAGGAAACATGGATAGTAAACTGGGAATGAGTTGACAACCTGGAGTGATAACTACTTTACTCTCCAGCTTTAGCCCTATATTGTGTGTTATATTTTACAGAGCTTTATCCTATTAGAACCTTAACACTAGAACTACCAAAGATTCCCAAAATGGGAATCTTCCTCTAGGTACCAGAGAGGGGCCAGTTTGGCCCTGTCCCTAGAGCTACCAGAGAGGGGCCAGTTTGGCCCTCCAAGAGAGGGTGTGAAGAGGCGCCTTTGTTATGTAAATAAGGCCATTACTGACGCACCACAAGAGGGGGGCAAAGCTGAACTCTGCATTCAGATTTTCTGAATGGCAGCTTCTACCAGATGTTCTAAGTTCAACCTACTCATTTAGAATTACAAGGTCCATCTACCTTCTTGCCCATCCACTGGATCCAAATTTCTACCAGGTGGTAAAACGTTTTGTCACTTTCTTTGTCAGAATGCCCAATAAATTACACAGTAAGGTCTGATGATGAAAATTACAACATTGATTATAAACCTTGACTTTTAGTGATTTTGTCTGCCATTAAATATTGTAAATCACATCCAGTCTGACCCCTTCCTGTATGCCATTTTTAATGGGAGGCCCTACAAAGGGCCACAGCTCCAGTCAACAGAGCGTACCAGACCATAACTCTTTTATCTTATTAAGGTGGAGATTCTGTGAAAGAGCAGTTTCATGTTTTTCCTTCTCTCTCACTCTCTAAATATATGTTCTGTCATGGCTGACTATGAGGGGAAGTTAACCAAAATAGAAAAACACCTTTTGAGTGTAGGGGTCTATACCTATCAAATGGAGAAAAAGAAAACTCACATTCACGCCGTCAAGCTACACCTTTTTAGAGACTGAATGTCTGACATTTGTTGACAACAGTACTGTCCCCCACATCCAATCTCCTACATGCTTACTCACAAAAACACTCTGGCTAAAATTACATAGCATGGTCTTGTCAAATCTCAGCAGGACATATAATTATCCTCACTCTCAAACTGTGTGTGTGCATGTGTTAAATTAAGTGTATTGGTATGATTTTCATGCCTGTCAAAACTCCATCCATCCTCTTGTGTTCTTGGACTTGTCTTGAACTTTGTGTGAGGTTCTGTTTTCTCTTCATGTCAGTAAGTTTTCCACCTTTCTGGACACAGTATTGATTTGTGTTGTTTTTGTATTTTCACCTCACTACAACATATTCACCTATGTAATGCCTGTTTATTATTTTATGATGTAGCTGTATGCGTTTGTGTTACAGGCAACCAAGGTATCTGCTGATGGAGAGCAGGTGGAGGACGATGCGGACAGGATTCATAAACGTGCTGAGGACCTGGAGCAGTTCATCAGAGACACGCTGCTGGGAGCGAAAGGTAAAAAAATGAGCTCTGCCTCTCCTTTATTAGCTCCTTTCGAATCCTGTCAAAGTTTTCTTGAATCTGCTGTATTGTTTCACTGCATTTTTTGCTACAATTAATTTTACATTTTATTGAACTGATCATATTCTAGCACAGATGTATCATTGTGCAAAATATATGCAGGAAAATAAAGAGGGTTGAAGAAACATCTAGTTTCCCAAACATCTCAAGATGTAATGGTCCTTAAAATACAGTTTTCCATCTTCCAAAGAGGGCTTGAAAGGAAACCAGCCAAATGGCTCAGCTAATTGAGGAAAGCACCTCAAAATTGTTACTGAAGGGCAAATTGATGGTACTCCACATAGGCTGCTGGTGCAAAGTGATGCTGTAGCGTTCAAGAGATTCCTCAAGCTGCAGCATCACAATAACAATCCTGATAAAGAGCAAGTGTTGAAGGAAACTAATCCATCAGGCCTCTTCGTCCATAACACAGCATTTTTAGATAATGGGAAATTACTCATCTAATTTTCACTGGTAATTGGCAAGCTAATATACAAGTTAGAACAAAATACTTGGCCAGTAATCTGTTTTTGTTGATAACACACATGTTTTTGCTCACTTTTAGAATTTATTTTCCTCTGAATATTTATCTTTTCTCTATCACTGATAAGATGTGAATATTTTAAGTTAATCCTTTCCAGCTGAACTCTGACAAGGTTGATAAAATTATGAAATAAAAAAAACTATAATATAAAATCTTTTGGCAATAGTTATCTTCTCCTATTGAAAAAGGTGATGTTGCTGTGTCAGTTTTGATGAATGAATAAATAACATATTACTCTAATTGTGTTTTAAATGAAAATAATCTGCTTTGTTTCATCTACCCATGCTACAGTGAAGGTGTAAGCAGTTGTACATTTTTTGAGGGATGGCAGTCCTAAAGTTTTGCAGATTTGTTACATAGAAATTAAGAAAAGTTATACAACTGATTGAACTGCCAGCAAGACATTCAAGTTAGTTTGGTTGCCATATAATCAGAGAGAAAGCACAGCTTTGTAATACATGCATTGTTGATTGTTAACATTGCTCTTTAATATTGTAAAATTCAACCTAATCTAAGACTGAAAAATATTGATCCCATTAACTTGCACAGTCTTTGCCTGAAGCCAGTGCCCAGTTAAAGCTTAGATTTTAAGTTTTTTATGGGGGAAATTTTGAAAATATTCCACTACAAAATTAAAAATGCTTTCCAACCAATAGAGAAAAATCTTGATACATCAGATTCCTTAAAATAAAACAAGCAGTGACAAACAAATGAAAAGGCTTGGGCCGTATAAGAAAAGACTGTTTCTCTACCAGCACGATTCAAGAGTGCCATACTTCTTTATCCGTCCTCCACATCTCAAAAAACACAGTTGCCACAACCTCTGGCGATGAACTTGAAAAACATAGTTCTTGATAAAATCAATTAATTAAATTTATTTTATAGAGGGCTATATTTTACAGTCATATCTGACACCAGAGGTTTAAAACTGGACAGACTTTAACATACAGGTGGTGAAATACGATCCACCTTTGGTGAAATAAAATAATAGAAATTTTGTACTTTAAGTAACTGAACCTTTCACAATTCAAACTCATTGGAATTGTATTCTAAGCAGTTACACGTTTGTAGTAATGCATGGTAGGGATGATAGTAGTCCAACTTATAAAAGATCGTAGCACCAATGTTTTTTATTATTATTATTTTACCATTATGAAATACTTGTGGTCTTTGGGGGGGAAAGTTGCCAAATCAACTGCAGTGGTCCTCTCTTTGTTGTTGCTCCCAGCTCTCTGGCCCTCTGCCTAATCACAGTGTGATTATAGTGTGTGCTTGTATGTGTGTTTCTAGGAGAGTAAAAGAGAGACTGTGTCCTGGCTCACTGAATGATTGAGAGTAGCAATTAGAGACTTAATTAGTGGCCGTCACAAACACACAAATACACACCAGATACACAAATGCCTTTGCCAGATTCTGCACATTGGTACCACTCTGTACACACAAACACACACAAACACTAAGGCAAGAAAATACTGTACACAATTTCCTCACACATGTTTGCCAGATACCTTAATATGATTCCATCCACGTTTTAAGTGTTTAATTGGTTCTTAAATCTTACTATGTAATTATACGGCTGTGGCACACACTTTTGTTTCCTCTGTGCACACACTGGTAGAGGAACCATGCACACCCCTACACACATGCCGTACAGCTGTTCATTAGCATGATGGCTTAACTCCTGTCTTGGCTCTAATCACTTCATGTTTACACTTCAAATGAGTGAAATGCAACACTGCCACAACACACACACATGCATAACCATGAAATATTTCAACTTATTTCCATCAAATAAAGTTTAGATAAAGTAACACATACACAAGCACATGCACAATTAAGGAAAAGGACTAATGGACGGTTATTTTTTTGCTTCTGCACTGATGCACAAAATCCTCATTAATGTCAGGCAGGTTGAGTTTTACTTATGTGAGCCTTGGTATGTTTCACCACTGATGTTTTTGAGATTTTACTGACTCTAATATGATAAAATAGATACATGGCTTCCAACAAAAAACTGTCTTTAAATGATGGATTGCTTAAGACTGAGTTTGACTTCAACTGTGATTAAAGGAGTAAAGATCAAAGGGTGAAATTTTTCAGTCATGAGCTATTAAAATTATTTAGTGTGCTTACTGGATACACAGAAAAATTAACATACTGAACTGTGTGTTTGTTTGAATTGAGATTGAATCTTATTTTACACAATGATTCTGGATTTTTCTGATCCTTTCCATTTCTAGTTTTGAGATCTTGCAGCTTATTTCACTTTAGGTTAGCAGTTTTTAGTGTATTAAGTTCTAATAATTTATGAAGATAGTTTGTGTCATTATAAACACTGACAGGTGAAGTGACTACTGTCTTTTTTAAAGATGATTGGCTGTTTGCTTATACTAGTAATTTGAAAGGGAAATGGTGGTGAGACAATGTAAGAACGGAACCAAAGTGCCACTGCATTTACACAACAGTTTATTGTGTATGAATCTGCAAAGCCGTAGACCAGTTATGGTTGCCGTGCTGATACCTGTCTGAATAAACAAACATTGAACATGTAAGCATGAAAACAAAGCAATGGAACAAGGTGGCCTTGTCTCAAAATCTTAGGATGCACTTTGGAAAGAAAATAAGCCGACAGAGGCAGAATGAGGTTTCTTACAATGTCGAGCTGGGAAACATTATTCTGCCACAGTGTGGATATTACTTTGAAGCTTACAACCTACCTAATCATTGTGGCACATCAATGTGCCACAATGAATCATTCTTTTAACAAGATGTTTTTCAATAGCACAATGTGAAAATTGTTTCAGGAACAGTTTGAGGAGCAAGATGATTTCCGAGTGTTGACTTTGAATCCAAATTACCCAAGTATTCAGTTAATCATTTGTGGGATTTGCTGGACAACCAAGTCCAATCCATGGAGGCCTCACCTAAGTGATCTACAGCTGATATTTCAGGGTTCCAGTGGAGTTTATTACAGCTCTGGGCTGTTTTGGCATCAAACGTGTGACAAACACACTATTATAACATCATGACCTGATCAGTCATAATATTGCTATGGTTTCAGAAGGCAAAATATTAAAATCTTGCTGCTCTAATTTCACAAAATCCTAAATTTATGAAACAAAATATATATATATATATATATATATATATATATATATATCAAAATATATATATATACAGTCATCAAATAAAACGTGTCGTTTAAAGAAGCCATAGCAATGATTTTCAAGATTGAAATGAGAAATATAACCACCATGTCATTAAATTGTGGCCATCGACCCTTTGATAAGGAAAATAATACTTTGATCTAAGTTGCTGGAAGTTTTTTATATACATCAACAAAAAATATGCCCTCATTCAACAGTATCGGTTGCAAATAAAAACCAAGCTTAAAATGTCTAAAATGTAATATTAGAAATACATATTTTTTGGCCTTTGCACCAACACAGTTTCAACTCCCAGCTTTGTTTTCTCAATTTTTTACAGTTGAAACAAGACAAGCTGTAATAGTGTTTTTCTTATTGTTTTCACAACTGCAACTACATGAACTCAGTCTGTGCTCCAGCAGCATCCTCACAGCAGTGTCTCTGCGTGTCTCTTTATGTCCAGACCTCCAATCCAAGGCAGCTGAGTTGAACAAGACTCTCTCACGGAAAGATGGAACTCCAGACAAAAGCCTTAGCAAGATGAAGGGGGAGATCCAGGCAATGCTAGCCGAGATGAGAAAACGGCAGCTTGGAGGGATGAAAAGCATTGCAGAGGAAGAGAAAGAGTATGAGGACACACATGCACTCACGCCCTCTCTCTCTCACACACACACACACCCATGGCTCAGGTGTTTTACCTCTCCCACACAGATTTCTTTGTATCATGTATTTTATTCTTTAACACATAAAAAGTGGATACATGGACTCTCTTTTTTTGGTATAGAAAGTGAAAACTTGTTTCCAAATCATTGAG
Organism: Xiphophorus couchianus; assembly: GCF_001444195.1. Classification (NCBI taxonomy): domain Eukaryota; kingdom Metazoa; phylum Chordata; class Actinopteri; order Cyprinodontiformes; family Poeciliidae; genus Xiphophorus; species Xiphophorus couchianus. Next base: position 6,182,497 of record NC_040242.1, on the reverse strand, counting down.
AAAACAAATATTTTAATTATAGTCATGTATTTTTTTGCATAGTTTATTTTTTGTTCAAAATATCTTAGTATATTTTATCATTTGCAGCACAAGACAATGCTTAATGTATCTGTTTTCATAGTGTCTCCTGTGATTTTTGCATTATTTAATGTCATTCTCTGCCTTGCATATCTTGCTTTCTGCTGGGACTCTTCACCACTTATTTTTTCATATTTTGTTTGTTAATTTCAACCAACCAACAAAAGAGAACGAGGAACAGATGCAAACATTAAAAACATATTGAAAGTTGGTTTTTCCAACTATTTCTAATACTGAATGTCTTATATTTACTCCTTCCTCAAAATAAGGCAGCAGTTGATTTTTACAAAACATAAAACTTTTCAACTTTTACATTTATTTGACTTTTCTGTTTTATCTTCTACCTCTAGTATATTTCTCTTTAAAAGTTAAATTAGAAATCAATTAAAAAACTATTATTTTTGCAAAACAGTCAGCATTTTAGGCATTAAAATGAAAGTATTTGCTTTTCAAAATTGGATTGGTTTTAAGTTTGAGTTGTTGCGTCATAACTAAATGCTTTAAAATATGTTCTACAGTTAATAGTTTCTTCAATTACTTTGCTATTGAATGTGATCATTTGCAGCACAAACTAATGCTTTGGACTGACTATTTAGTTTTTCTAGTACATATTCAGAAGCAATTTGGACAAAAACAGGATAAATAATCCTAAATCTCAAAAAATCTATTGATGTATTTTCTTGCTTTGTTTCTTTTTTGACACTGGAGACCTAAAAAGGTAAGCAGGTATTTGATAGCTGCACATCTTTCTGTTTGTTGTAGCAAAGAGGTTTTTCACTATCACTCGTTAACATTCTCTCTCATTCTCTCTCAAGGCATTTGGTGGAATTAGCAATCTATCTCTTCATACCTCTTTCCCCTTTTGTCTCTCAGCAGTAAAGGTCGATGAGTTAATTAAAAATATCACCGTAGGGGCACAAACAGAAACAGTCATAAAGATACAAAGAACATGTAATGAGACAGAAAAAACACAGGAGAGGGGAACATCTGTCGGATGGATAGAGAGAATAAGTGATGGAGAGACAAAGAGAAATCGCTTCAGCCACTAAATGAGTTGGTCTGCACTTCATTATTTCACTGAGGCCTAAGGGGAGATTTCATCCAGAGCACCAGATAAAAAAAACAAACAAGAAAAACAAATTTATGGCTCTATGAAATATGCAAAACATTCAGCTATGCAGTAGTTTTTGTATATTTTTCACATTGGACTTATTGTTAGTATAGCACTGTCAAGCAAATTTGTTCACATGCTGCAAATTACATTTTATTTAATTCATACACTCAATTTAGAACTCCAGTACACTAGAGCAATAGATGCCGAATGACTAGACAATCCTCAGTTGTTTATATTTTTCTCATGGTATTCCCTACAGGGTTCATTAAAGTTTGATCATACCCAATCATTGCATTCCCCATATCCTCAAACACTCTGAAATTTTCCTTTGAATGATATTGTCTGGAGGACACGAGATCCTTCTTGTGGTAATTATTGATGTAAGAGAAGAAAAATAAGACTCATTAAAGAGTGCGATTGTAAACATGTAGCTACTAAAGTATTTTAAATGCCCCCAAAGAGAGAAGACTCACTAAAAGTGCATGCCACCGCAACACACATCACAATGTTGTGAACCAATAGTTGCATTGTAAATGGCTGTATAAAATAAAGCATGTTGCTAGCAGTCATTTTGCATACTTTCTAAGGTTTGTTAACCATACAGAAAAGCTACAGTAAAAGATGCCATCAAAGTCACCTTGCCACCTTAGTGTTTTATATTCTGGTGTGAGTTACTGTTATTTTTGGTCTATTACATTTAATACCAAGTACTATCAATGGTACCGCCATCCTTTGACTCACCTCTGGTAACATTTGCTCATAAAAAGCAGTTGTACTTCATAGAAATGATCAAACTCACTCTGTGTCAATGATTAAAATTTGTGTTTTAATGTCACTGATAAAGCAACTTTCAGATGCATAGTTATCTGAATGCATCTGAGAAATAAATATTTCAGCAAATCATATTTATGCCGTAGAAATCACTTCTATATCTAATTTTACTACTCTATTATAACTCAGCCTCATATTTACAAATGTAATTCAATCTGTTTATAGTATATTTCATATACTTTTGTAAATCCTGAACCTTCCCAGTGGATAATTTATATTCAATATTTAAAAAGGCAGACTATTTCTCAGTGTTATGATTTTATTCAGAGATATTAAAGGTTATAAAAAGATAGTGAAAAGAATCACAATTAATCCTAAGTCCAGTATGATTAATATTATCTATGTATATTTACACAGGATTGCTGATTAGGACTATAAGGAAAAATCTGAACTAACTACAGATATAAAGAAAAACAGGTAGTCTACTTATATTAAAAAGGATAGCAGGGTGTTCAACAAAATAAAAACAGCAGTCATTATTATTATTATTCAAAAGATTAAACTCTACTGGTTATTTAAACTTCATCAAACCTTTGTGAAACCTTGTATGAAAAAATGAAAACATCAATATCTGATCTAAAGTGAAAGGTTTTCACATTTTCACTCCACATCTCTTCTTATCCAATTCCATAACAGACAAGTGCAACTGAATTTTCCCACATTATGTCTCTTTTTTTAAACAACAGCTCTGGCTTTATGAAGCTTAAGCTTTCACACAAAATCCGCTTCTTTTCTCTCTTTGTTTCATCAATTAAAGGAAAACTTTCTCCTTCTGTTGTTGATACACTGGACTCCGTCTTTCAGCGTTTAACCTCGTCTCTCTCCATGACTAACTGTATGTGCTCTTATTCATCCCATAGGTTTGAAAACTGGCTCTGAAACAAGTAGAAGATGTGAAGTTTTGTGGTGTTTTTAGTTGTTTTTGCATTTGTAAAAACACATATAAATAAGTACTCCTCCGGTTTTATGAGTCATAATATCATTATCCAAGATATGAATGTAAATGAACTATCTTCCTCCTCTGCAGTCTAGCAGAAGAGCTGTATCAGAAAGTCAAAAGGATGTTTGGTGACCCTCATCAGGCCACTGAAGACTTGAAAGCAGAGGTAATCATGATCTCTGCTTACAAATCTTGTTTTCTAATGTATTAAATGATTTTTATTACCTCAGTACCTCCTCATGTGTTTTCAAAGATAAAAGAGAAGCTGTCTGATCATGAGGGGAAGCTCCAGGAGGCTCAAGATTTACTGAACTCTGCCCGGGGAAAGGCGAGGCAGGCTGGCTTGCTGACGGAACAAAACAAAGCCAACCTCACCGCTCTGCAGGTGCAGCCCAACTCAAGCATACATAAGAATCAGAACATAGCCATCTGTCAGAATTTAAGGATGACTATGCCAAGTTATATATACAGTAAATATAAATTTTCTACAGTTGTAAATAAAGTATGGATTCAAGTTAGATTAGATTTTCTCTTATTAAACTGTGATATACCTTAAAGTGTTTCTACTCCACCAGCTGTTAGAGTTTGCAGTGTAACTTTTACTGCTTATCAAATTAGGTGTAACATGTACATTAAATCTAAAAAACATGCTTAGTCTGTTGCAGGTAGCTGCAACCGTTTACGACTTGGTTCTCCTGAAACATTTTTTTTTAATGCCTATTAATTTCTTAGATTATTTCCTGGCTTTAGAATGTTTCTATTTCATCAATAAGAACCACAAAGTGCTTTAGATTAAACAAAATAAAGTGATTAACAACGTCAAATACTAAAAAAATGAATGAAATGGACAGATTTGAGAAAGTTTCTAAAAAAAAAAAACACTGGAATGTTGAAATTTTACATAAAGCTGTAAAATTTAAAACTGTAGTGATGTATGCTCTTTAGGTACCTTTATCATTTTTAGTGATGGAACAGATACAGGAGAAACAGATTTATTTCCATTTCAATAAGTTATGATTTGATCACTTTGACACAAATCACTGGTTAGTCCATGCTTTTTTTATGACTAAATGATTTATAGCTCAGCTCTTGAAAGTTTAATAGTACTAGTCAGATACTAGTCAGCTATATGTCATGTAGAAATTACCTGAAAGGAAAAGCCAATATTTAGCAAAACTCCTTTTGTGGCAATCATTTTAAAAGAATAGAAGGCTTCTCAAAAAGAAAACTATAGAAAATCTAACATTCAGAAATAAAAATAGTGTATTGTTGCAGATGTTAATATTATTTTTTTATTTATTTTTTATAGAGGAAGCGAGATGCAGTCAATGCTGTCAAACAAGACGCGCAGAAGGTCCTTGGAGAGGGAAATGATCTTCTAGATGAGGCAAACCAGCTGTCTGACAACATCAACAAGGAGCTGGAGGTACTAAATCAAGAAAAAACACAAAGTCGTTTCATAGTTGTTCATTCTGACTGAGCTTGGTTGGCTAAGAGTTACAATGAAAAAAAGAAACTTCTTTTATTTTGGTAAGTAATGATGAATTTAATCCTCCGATCTCCGTTCTCAGGACTTGGAGGAGATGGATAGAGAGCTTGATCCGCTTCATGCTCAGCTGGATGACGAAGTTCAGGGCCTCTCTGACGGTTTGAGCAATGGCCGCCTGGCTGAACATGTCCGCGAAGCAGAGGAACATGCCAAACAGCTAAATGAATCGGCAGCCATTTTAGATGGGTGAATACAGTACAAACAGATCACTGTTTTATCTTCTCTCATGTTTTTTTCACGTGACAGATGCCTCAGCCATACGGTGGAAAGTGAAATCAAATGATGAGTAATTAAAAAAGATATGAGATATATATTTTTATATTCCACATTTTTTGAATAGTAGGTATTTGTATGTAAATATTGTTTATCCTAAAGGGTAAAAAGTGGAATTTTATTTTCCAATTCAGTGTAATATTACTCTGTTATTAATTTCAAGACTAAAATTTTAGGATTCGGTATAAATGCCATATTCTTGTAAAATTGTGCTTAACTACCATTAACGCAAGCAAAATTAAGATTTTTGATTGGAAAAAGGTTTGTGTAGAAGTTAATTTAATCTCTCATGTTTTTTCCTTCTTTCTCACTCTTCACCTCACAGTATTTTGGCTGAAGCAAAAAACCTGTCCTTCAATGCAACTGCTGCTGTCCATGCTTACAGTAATATTAAAGCCAATGTTGATGCTGCAGAAAAAGAGGCAAAAGCAGCCAAACAGACAGCAAATGAGGCTCTGGCACTGGTGAGGAAATTCATTAATATCTTTTGAATAGAGTACAAATTTTATTTTTGGTGTTTTGCATGCATTTGGGTTTTATAAGCACCTAAAATTAAGACACAAAAGATGATACTTTTAGACATTTATTTATTACAACTTAATTCTACAATCTTCAAATGGAGTATGCAAGTACTTGAACCATCAAGACCCTGAAAGTCTATTCTCAGCACAATCTATTTGTATTCCGTAAGAAAATATATTATTGGCTCTTCATTGGTCATCGCAGACATCATAGCAATATTTATACTTTTATTTTTCAAAACTAGAGGACAATAAAGTTCAAGCTCTAAAAGGATTTTGGACAAAGAGCATAAAAACAATCATAGACAAGTAAAATAAAATAAGTAGTTTGGCTGCCTCTCAGAAGATAACAATTTCTTTCAAAGTAATAATGATTAAATTTAATGTAAAGTGATTAAATACAGAAAAGTGTTTGTTTTTGTGATGACAGACGTTTTTTTAAGTCTTTTGTATCTACAGTTTCTGAAAGCATTATTTCTCGAATTGTTAGAAGGTGTATGTGTTTATATGTTTTGCATTGGTGCTGTTTCAGGCTTTGGGTCCTGATGTCCCTGTAAAGGAGGCAGCTCAGAATGCCCTCCAGAAGAGTCAAACATTGCTGAACAAAGCCAAACAACTTCAGAATGATGTTAAAGGTACGGGTCTACACACTGTGTCTACTGGACTGGAAACATAAACATTTTCTTAAACGTATGAAATCACTCTTGGAAAGTCGATTCTTGATTATGGAGGCCTAAATTGAGCGTGTTTAGCTTGATACTCAGAATTAAGTCATTTCTTTTTATCATCTCACCTTGAGGTAATAAAACTGACTGTTTTTTAATTGACTGTTTTTTCTTCTGAATTATACTAAAGTTGCTGATGAGTGTGTTATTTCCAAGCACTGTTCAGGCGAAATCACTCAATCAGGTTTATTTATATATTGTGCACAATACAGAGAGCTCATAGGACAATCAGTAATGAAGCAGGTCTGGATAAAAAGCTCTGTCAGGCAGAGACAACACATGAGTTTTATACCAAGGATAAAGATTTAACAACAAGGGGCGAGACAGTCTGGTTCTGATGCAGCTGTAGAAAACAACTTCCAACCTTCTACATGTAGCCCAAATAGTTCTTTTGGTGAGAGTTCATAAGTTCATCCAGACCTGCTTCATTACTGATTGTCCTACAAGCTCTCTGTATTGTGCACAATATACGAATAAACCTGATTGAGTGATTTCACCTGAACAGTGCTTGGAAATATATTATTTTCCACGACAATTGACAGAAAAATTGGGAAGTTTATACACCTGGCTTACAAAATAAAAAAATTAGATATGACAAAAAGGATTTTTTTTTATCCGTATAGTGGCAATTGATTTATCCTTTTGGGTTATTATAGACATTTTCTAAACCATATAATTATCTATAAAAATTATGTTAAGTTTATGGTTTTGAACTGATGTCTCTAGCCCAATTGATATTGGGGTAGAGAATGATCAGTTTAATGATCAGTTTAATTATCCTGAAATTTGCCACTGCAGTTGTTTTTTCCTTGCAAACTAAAGAAGAAAAAGATTTACAGGAAATCATTGATTTTCTTGTTGTGTTTGATGTCTTCCCTTCCAGCATGGTGCAGTCCTGGAGGACTGTAGAAGGTGGTTATGGTTATATAGGAAATGGAAGATGTTTCTTTGAAAATGAGCTTCATAAACCAAATAGAAATAAAATGTATGCATTTTTGATTTCCAATTTTCATCCAGGTCAGCTGAGGGCATTTAAAGGGCCGCGTGTTGCTCTCTGACCTTTAAACGCCTAGGTCTGCTGTATTGCATTGATTTCATTTGTTAGAAAGTGAAATCAGTGGGGGAAATGCATAAACATCTATTTGTTTGATTTGATCTAAAAATCACGAAGTGTTGAATGTGGAAAGGTCAGTAAGAATAATGCAAACCAACAGGTGGTGAGTTCTGAAAAATTAAAGGAGTAACAAGTATTATGTGCAATGCAAAAACAAACAAAAAAGAAAACTAAAAAGTTATTTTCAGTTTGTTGAAAATGAAATACCTTGTATAAACAACAAAGTATTTCAGCTGTGTATATCACAATTTTATGGCATTTATTGACACAAGTCATTTTCCCACAGATTCTAAACTTTATGTTGATTTCTGTAAAGTGAATTTACATGGAATCATCTCTTATTTTATCTTTGCTTCAGAATATCTGTATCCTTTTCCTTTGTCTGTGATCTCATTGATCTTGTTGATCAGGAAAGAGAGGAGGGATATTTTATTACTAAGGAGATTGTCATAGATATTACCATTTGTTTTGTGTGTAGAAAATGCAGACAATGTGGCCGGGCTAAAGGGCAGAGTTAAAGCAGCTAGAGACAAAACCAAAGGCCTTCTAGCAGCTGTTAATGGAACCCTGGCGACACTCAACGCAATCCCCAATGGTAAGATTGTGATTTTTAATTTGTTTGTGTCCAAACAAATCATTCATCTTTTTTTTAAACAAAGTAAAATTACAGCCATCTTTTAGCAATGTGTGGCATTTCTTACAGATACGTCTGCTAAACTAGCAGCTACAAAAGCAGTAGCAGCTGATGCCAATGCTACGGCCGTAGACGTCCTGGAGCGCCTTGCGGATCTGAACCTGCGCCTCGGAGGCCTGACGCTGAACTGCAGCGAGCTGGAGGACGACGTCAACGCAGCCAATCGGCTGATCCAGGACCCTGAAAAAAACAGTAAAGTGCTTTATTATCGGGTATCTCCATTAACTCGTGAATCAATAAATGAAATTATATAAGTTTGATAAATTTATATTTACTGTAATTCAGTACTAATTCCAAAGTCAACCATTTTAGAAACTTTGGTAAATTCAACTCAATGTTTGATATTTTTCTTCTTGTTTCTCTTTTTTCAATCCCCACAGCAATCAGTATGTATATTTCACTTACCTTAATAAAAATAATTTATTATTGTAACCGGTGCACCAATACTATACTCTAGTAATATGTTTGGCTTTACAGTTTTCTAATCAGTTCTTGGTTATTGACAAAACAAAATACTAAATTCCAATTTTTAACACAATGTGGCAATCATTTTTGTTTTAATAGCCTCAATTAATACCGATGTAAACAGGTTTCTACAGCTGTATTGATGCACCTTACACTAATTTTTTGGCTGTCTTTAGTATCTGTACAGCTGCTTCTATTAATGCCTCCATTCAAAATGAGCATGAATTCTCAGCTCATTGCAAGGCATATATAACGCCTTTTTGATTTTTAGTTCTTTCTATCACTGTCCTACATAATGTACACTGTAAAATTAAAGCAGTTCTCTTTGAATGCTAAGCTACACTAATTTCTTTGGCTCTCAATCTCATTTCTCGCTCTTCTTTTGTATTTCTGTTCTTTCAGTTATCTCATATCTGGCAAGCTTTCCACTTTCAGCTGAGATTTACTCTGTAGTATTTGTAAAAGAAGTATTGTTGTGCCAGTGTTTATGCTCATTTTGCTCCATCTCTCTCTGCTCTTAGTCCATGCTGCTGGAGCTAAAGTAAAGGATTTGGAGGATGAAGCTGACAGACTGCTGGAGAAGCTGCAACCGATAAAAGAGCTTCAAGACAATTTGAGGCGCAACATCTCACAAATAAAGGAACTGATCAACCAGGCCAGGAAGCAAGCAAATTCAGTATGCGTTTTTATATTCACATATGTTATTGCACTCAGTTGATGATGAACGGCAGTGAAATTGTTGAGTAAATATTCTTTCCATACTTCTGTCTTGTGTGTTTTTGAATGTTTGTGTGTGAATGTTTTAATAATGTGTGTGTTTTACAGATACAGTCAAAGTCATATGGGTACATCACACATAGAGTGATATACTTTTTCTGTTCATTTTGATGAACAGACTTTTGGATCTACAACTCAAAATTAGGGTATCAGAAAACAACAGTAGTACATAAAGTCAAGCATTACCTTTTTTGTGCAAAGAATTGTATTTTTTATATATTCTGTTTTTATTTCAGTTCTGTTTTCACATTGAGCTGCAAATGTTGCTGTACTTAAATACCGTGGAGATGATCTGTTGCAGGTTGTATGCAGAACTGCTGTTCTACTGAAAGTATGACCATGAAATTTACAGTAAATGTAGTGAATACTTGGTTGGGCCTGCTTTTGCTTAAATTACTGCATCAATGTAACGTGACATGGAGCCAAATTAGCCTGTGGCTCTCATGAGGTCTGAGGGAAACCGAGGTTTCTTTAATTCAAGCCATCAGCTTTTTTGTGTTCTTAAGTGTGGCATATCCATATTTCTCTTATTAACAGCTCATATATTTTTTTTGTGGGGTTTAGGTCAGACCAGGTTTCTGGTTAGTCAAGCACAGTTATACCATGGTCATTACGTTAGCTAGTTGGACCTTTTGGTGATGTAGGCAGGTATCGAGTCTGTTTGGAAAAAAATAAATGAGCATGTCCATAAAACTTGTCAGAAGAAGAAAGCTGAAAGTGATCTGTAATTTCTAAACTGCTTTGATTTGGGACTTCAGAAAACACAGTTGAGCAACACCAGAAGAAACTCTTATTTGAACTTTGGTTCACAATCCCCTTAAGGCTGGATTGTGAGGGAGCTAGCTTGTACACCTTTTACTATCACTTTGTTTCCTTCCACTCAACTTTAATATGCTTACAGCAGTTCGTAAACACCATTCTTCTTTAGCAAAAATCTCCTTTAAAGGGTTTCGTAAGTGAGCAAGTCAAGTGAGCAACCTCTTCTAGGATTCAACAAGGGTATAACATAAGATTTCTGTATGAAAAATCTTCCTTATAGTGATCTTATGTCATGAATATGTTTTGAAAAAAACATAATTTTTGGTTTATATTACCTCTAAACTATAGTAAAAAAAATTAACACAAAAACAACACCTGAAATACATCTGTTTGTATAATTGATCCTCATGAATGACATCCTAATGTAATAAAATTCACCCGAATGTCCATTACTACCTCAAATCAGTCCCTTCATATCAAATTTGATTTAAAATTATTTGAATTTATTCCTATGAATTATTTTTTTCTCTCCACCAAAAGAAAAAAATAAGTTTGTTCTGGACAGTCAACAAAAAAATGCTTGCGAAAACTGTTTTTGTTCCGTGTTAAAATAGTTTACAATCTCCCACTGTTTTCCAGATCAAAGTCTCAGTTTCATCAGGTGGTGATTGCCTCCGAAGTTATCGCCCCGATATCAGAAAAGGGAGGTACAACACCATCATCCTTCATGTTAAAACCACCACACCTGATAACCTCCTTTTTTACCTGGGATCTGCCAAATATGTAAGTATAAAATTAGTTGTAATGGTTTGACTCCCACACTACAGCCACTAAATAGGTTTTTTGCAAGCATATCTTCCGTAATATTGCATTAATTAAGGTTAATGTTGTACAGTATTTATCCCGCTTGAAAGTTCAGTTTAGCAAACACAAAGATCTGCACACACAAAGAACCAGGTTGTGTCCGTGTCTTAAACTAGACAAAGAAGCAGCCTACTAATACTCCCATAATGATTTGTCTGTGGGAATAATTAATATGTCTTGACACGTACCCACCAGCACCCTTAAAACACAACACAGCACTGTTTAAAGGTACTACTTATAGTCCCAAAGTGTGTGCACTATATTTGTGTGTGTGCTGGAGTGGAGTGGCAATTAACAACAAGCTTGTGTTGCTCTCAGCTTTACCCTGATTTCCCCAGAGAAATCTTTGCTTTGCTTCATCTGACTGGGACGTCTTCAGCACATATGTGTTTGTGTCTCTCATGGATATTCTAATTTAGTATACATAATAATTTAGTGTGTGTTTTTGTTCACATCTTACATTTTTACTAATAGTGAAGTGCTAGTTGAATAATAATGCTTCCCTGTGATCTCTGCTAATGAATAATCGCCTATACTCTGGAGAGACTAGAAAGAAAAGTGCGTGCAGTTGTGTGTTTGCCTGTGATTTGTGTGTTCAGATGCGACTTCCTGATAATCTCTAATTGTGCATAAGGCTACATGAATAATTATTTTGTGTAGTTCAAAGACAGCAGAAGAGTCTGCATGCTCAGAATTCACTCATCATTTTTTTTAACTCATACATAAGTAATAAGATTGTTAATCAAAATACAACAAAATCCTGTGAAAATCCAGTTAAAGAGGCCACTGGAGAGAACTTCAGCTCTTGTACTGGCTGTGAAATCACTTCATCATTGTATTTTATTTTCACCTCCTGGATAAATGCTCCAGTTGGTTATGTTTAATAGTACTGAGAATCTGGACTCTTGTTACTATGCCCAGATCCTTTTAAACAAATATCTTCATATAAAACTCTCTTACTAATGGGTGGGATGCTGCAACATTTCCAAATCGTCCCTTTTACAGGTGGGGAAATTGATTCAATTTCCACCAATCAATTTCAACACTGTGAGATTTATGTGGTCTGTAATCTGCTTGTGTACCTTCACTGATAAACTCAAATCTGACCACATTAATCTGTTATCACACTAACAGTCATGCACATTAATATGAGAGGAGAGTGTCCGCTTACTTTTACACTTTGCTCCATTTATAAAGTTGGATTTGTTGAGAAATGGCATTTATTCTCGTTTATTCGCATTGCTGTTACATTGAAAGAATACCAATTTTTACACTTTCGGAGCTGTAGGACTGCAGTACTTTTTGTTCAAGGCCACACTACTGCAGCCCTTTTTTTTATAAATATCAGATTTATCCTCCTAATATTGAGAATGTTGGATAATGAATTTATTACTTTCAACAAAAGATTTCTTATCATCTAGCATATTTAATGAAATGTCAACTTATTGTGCATCATTTGCAGTTTTCTGTTTGACAAATGTACAAAAAATGCCATACAGTTAAAATTTTAAAAAGTTTCGTTCAGCAATGGATACAGTGTTTCCCAAAAATATTAATGCACCTTGAGCTTTGTCTACATTCTGTCATGTTCAAATCACGAGCTTAAGTGTATTTTATTGGAATTTTCCGTTCCATCATTTGGAATTGGAAAATCATACTTGATTTTTAAAATAAAAATATTAATAAAAATGTGAAAGGGTGGCATGCAGTCAGTCTCTTTTAGGTACATACTCTTAACTGCCTCCAGATGTCACCTACAGATGTCTGTGGATAAATTAGTTGGACAATGTGAAAAAAATCAGGGTTTGCCACTTAATATGTTGACATGAGACTTGAACACAGCTTACTGCACTACAAAAGTGTGCAGGCACTTTCTTTAGTTTGTTTTCTCTGTACCTCAGGTTGATTTCTTGGCCTTGGAGATGCGCAAGGGGAAGGTGAATTTCCTTTGGGATGTGGGTTCAGGTGTGGGAAGGGTTGAATATCCCCATCACACAATCAACGATGGGAACTGGCACCGGATAGAAGCGTCTCGGTAAGTAACTTGCCCTGATACACATGTCATTCTTCTAATTCATTTGTCTAAAGATTTTGGGTATAGTACGTAAATTCAAATCTTGTGTTGCACTTTCGGCAAGATGTAGTAAGCCAATCACTTTGCAGTTTATCACAAATATCACAAACTCAGCCAAAGAAAAATATGAAACAATGTTCTGCCTGCTTTCACATTATTTTCCTGGTATCTTGTCTCGTCTTACTCCTCTCTCACATTATTTAACAAATAACAATCAATACCAACAGCAAAGACAAAACAGCAGAAACCCCAAAACATTGTCTTACTCATGCTAGAGCAGAAAGCGTGTTTTTACAGCTGGGAAATCTAGAGTTTGCAGTCTTGTCAGCCTTTGGCACATCATTACATAGATCCACTGCAATCTATTTTTCCTTCCCTCTGTAAGGTGCAGTGTTGTTGTTTACACACTCTCTCATTCACATAAAGGAAGAGTCCCACCTGCTCCATGCATTTTCCATCAGAGAGACTTCCCAAAGGTGTTTACTGATGGCATCACACAGACTTCTCTGTCTTTAAAATATTCCCCCACTGCTGAATGTTACTCCTGCCTTGAAAACAAACTTTCATATGGCTGTGAGGAGAGGTTCAGTAGGCACACAGTGTGTTTTTGTCATTTCTGTTTCCAATCAAAAGGTCCAAGAAAACTAATATCAGGTGAACACATAACATTTAGTCACTGCAGCATCTCCAGAAATCATATAGAACATGTTGAAGTATTTGACCCTGTTGACCATTATATAGCAGCAGATTGGTTTTCAAATCACCTCAGTGCCACAGGGCTCTATATTAGGCCTCCTGCTATTTATAAGCTATATCAGCAATCTTGGTCTAAACCAGTGGTTCCCAAAGTGTGTTGCGTGCCCCCTACGGGGGGCGCCAAGCCCTTGCAGGGGGGGCGCGGAAAGTGGTATGGATGAATGAAAAAAAATATACATTTACACAAAAATGTTCTACTGTAAAGATGGTTTGTAGTTTGTTTTGTTGCAACCTGAAGTGTGAAGTAAACTTCAGTGGAGTTTGAAAACAAAATATGTGTATAGGTGTATGTCTGGTTGAACGATGTGTGTGCTCAGTTGATTCTTTTTTCTTTTTGGGGGGGATTTTATTGTAATCCATAGGGCCAGAAAATCTTTGGGAGCCACTGGTTTAAACATCTCTGATTTTGGGGTTGATAACTTGCTCAACTTCAAACTACATGTAGAGAAACTTAAAACACAGAACTTAAAACCTTTTTTCAAAATAAGTGGCCTCTTACTGCACCATTTTTACCCCTGAGTAGACATGACTCAGATGACCGAGAGTATATCTTTTATAAATGAGGCAATCTCAGGTTGCTGACTTCCTATATCTGTTCCCTTCTTGCAATGCAAAATGCTGATCATTATTTTCTTCATCAGCAAGATCACTTGTTTCTTTCTGTCCCATTTGCACACACTGGACTTAGTACTGTGGCTTGAAAAAACTGCCTTTCATCCTTTACAAGGTTCATTTCATTGTACGCTTCACTGAGTCCTTGAGGTCAGTTCCATAGAAACTGTTTTGTTTAGAGTGCTTGTAATTTTAACTGTTTAACTGTAATTTTTGTATTTGTGTTTGATACTTGCTGAAAAATAAATTTTTAATCTGAGTATGGTATTCCGGGTTAAATATAGGTTAAGCAAATTTTTAAAAAACTAATTAAATTTACTGTACTGCCTTGTTTTCATCTGCAGTAATGGTCTAAATGGCACCATATCGGTATATCCCTTGGAAGGCCCTATGGCTGGCATGATGCCAACCCCAGCCAGTGCCAACTCACCTACAGCTTACACCATCTTAGACGTCGACCAGAATGCCTACCTGTTTGTTGGAGGAATTTTGGGCACTGCAAAGGTATTTGTCTGTCAAAGACATGACTAACCTAGCTGTGCTTTTTTTAACCTTCCTTTATTATTATTTTTTACCATGTTGGTTTCTTCTTCTGTCCTGTAGAAGGCAGAAGCAGTCAGAGCATCAACATTTATAGGCTGCATGGGAGAGACCTTCTTGGACGGTAAACCTATCGGTTTGTGGAACTACAGAGAGAGAGAGGGAGACTGTAAAGGTTGTGTTGTCAGGTATGCAGATGAATTTCATATTTTACACCAATATTTCTTGTTTATGTTTGTACTTTTGCTGTATTTGTGTTTGCAATTTATCATGGGAGTTAACGGATGCCATCTTCTTTTTTGCATCTTTTTTTTCTGGCTTGTGAAGCGTTTTTGGAAGATGGATGAAAATATTAATAATTAGGAAATCTAATTATTCCTCTGTGTTCTCGTAGTCCTCAGCGAACTGATGGTGAGGGGACAGTTCAGCTGGACGGTGAAGGCTACGCTGCAGTAGGACGACCCACAAGGTGGAACCCAAATGTTTCCACCATCACCTTCAAGTTTCGCACTTTCTCCTCCGACTCTCTGCTCATGTATTTGGCCACTGAAGACATGGTATGTTTGCAACAGAGACAGATGATAGGAAATAAACCTGCACAATTTATGAAGTCATATACTGTAACTGTCATGGAAATCTTTTTTTGACATGCATTACATCAATATATTGATCCCTACACCTCTCTCTGTTAATGTTGCTCTTTGCAGAAAGACTTTATGTCTCTTGAGCTGTCAGAAGGAAAGGTGAGGGTGAATTTTGACCTGGGATCAGGAGTTGGAAGAGCCCTATCAGCTAAACGCCACAATGATGGACGCTGGAAAGCTCTCACCATGTCGAGGAACAAGAAACAGGGTACTGGCGAGAATTCATAGTCTTTAGGTCATAAAACCAGATGTAAAAAGGTTACTGAAAATGTCTTTTACCTTTACATAGCCACTGTGATTGTTGTGGACATCGATGATGGTGCTGAGGAAAAGATTGTGGCCATATCTCAGGGCTCAGCTACTGGTCTTAACCTGAAGGAAAACCAGAAAATCTATTTTGGTGGTTTGCCAACGATTGGAAACTACAGGTACAAACATAAAATAAAAATAAAAACTCGGAAAGCATAAATATAGAATTAATTTTTATATAAACATGTTCAATGTTCACAAAATTGTGTTTATGCTGGAGGTGTAAGAAGGATTTGAAATTATTTTAAGAATAAAAACCTCATTTGTAGTATTTTGTTGTCCCTTTAAAAAAAACAATTAAAATTAATTTTATTAGAAATTTTACATTAATCATTGACTTTTTTTGTATGTGTGCTAATGCTTTATGTTTTGTTTTAACAGCATGGCAGCCAGGTAAAACAAAAAATAAATTTTACGTTCTTTGTTTTAGAAAAAATGTTCAGATAGTTTATCACTGCATGATGCTAGCAACGCTGATAAGGCTGTGCAGCCCACAGTTAATGCAAAATGTTTTATTGGCTTGAATATGAAGGCCTTTGCTGCAAATTACTTTTCTGTCCTTTACTAGCCAGAATTTGATGTTTGTTCAAAAAAATTTGTAATGCTTTTCAGATGTAATCACACATATTCTGTCATTTTAAAAACACATGAGTGTATTTAATTGAGATGTTATGTGATAGAACAACAAAAGGTCACTGGTAGAGACAGCCCCCAAAACTTACAGCTGTTATTAAATAAATACTGAGGGGATCAGTGCATTATGCTTCTCATGATTCTCATATTTTTAATTTGTAAACATTGTGGAAGCCGCACATATTTTCCTTCCATTTCACAATTATTCTCGGTGTTGGTCTTTCACATCAGCCTGCAACCTTTACAAATAGTCATCTTTGTTTTCAGTCCAGTTGAGTAAAACTTTCAGGGTCCATATGTTTTAAAATAATGAAAAAATAACATACAGCTTTTTCAAAAACGTGATTGGTAGATTTTTCTTTTTTTCTTCTATTGTAGAAATGCAGTGTAATTGTTCTGTTAGAAAAAAAACAGCATTTGTTTTATTTATATTTTAAAACATCAGTTAACTCTTTATAATTTTTAGATATTAGGAGCCATTGTGGACGATCCAAAGTTACACCTGCATTTCCTGAGCTGCAGGTTGCAAACCGCTGCTCTATCACATAAAATTCAATAAAATGCATTGAAGTTTGTGGTTGAAACATGACAGAAATTTTAAACTTAAAGGATGCTAATGGTTTCCATCCCTGTCCTGTTGACATTAGTACTTTTGCAAATATTTTACACTTTATTGTGGTTTTTGGAGCCCAGAAAGGACAAATCTGCTAAAATAGAAAATGTGGATGATTATTTTATCCACATTTTCTGGACTTAAACATTTGATGCCTGAAGTCGAAATTCTCCAAATCCCTGGTAACTTCAACTTCATCGATATGGACAAACAGCATATTCAAAAAAAAAAAATATCTTATTGAATTCCAGTCTTCACTCAGCTTCCAGATCATGATGCAATCATTTCACGGCTGAAGTAATCCAGCTTCACTGCGTAGAGACAAAGTCCAATGAGCTTGGGATTTCTCATGCTAATAATTTCATTTAGTACTATGACTGCTATCATTTTAGGTCAGAGGTGAATCTCAAGAGGTACGCAGGTTGTCTCAGAGACATTGAAGTCTCCAGAACTCCATATAATCTGCTCAGCAGCACTGACTATACAGGAGTCACTAAAGGATGTAATGTCGAGGTAAGTTTTTCATTTGGAGTTTATGTGATATGTCTTTACAGAAATCAGTTAGTTTGTGACCTATTGTGGACTATAAAATGTTATTAACGTTCACTTGTATTTGCATGTAGATATGGTTGTCTTCTTATAGGTTTTATGAAAATAACATAACACATAATTTCAAAAGGCCTTGACATTTGTTATTGTCTACTGCTTCATGTTGCACCATACGTGATCCCATCTCTTCTACTGGTTCCACTTTAGTGCATCATTGATTCTGTCGTTCGCTGTGTGGCCTTGCTCTGTATTGATGCAAAGAATAAAACCCAAAGACGGGAAGGACAAGAACGCTATAGCCAGTTCAAGCTAGCTCTAGCTTTTTTATTCCTTTGCCCACATATTGAAATATCAGAACAGACCTAGTATTTTGCAAATGGCTTACAATCTTCAGAGCAAGAAACAGTCTTCATGATGAATTCAATGCAGGTGCTCAAAACCTAGCCTTGCTCACATAATTTAAGATATGTAAAGGATTAGAAAGCTTCTGGGTTTTTAAGTCAATTCTTTATGTTCATGTGAATCAGGATGTATTTTTGCTGTTCGAACATAAAGCTGCCTTTACAGTGAGATTGTAAAGCTTTATTACCATTTTTTTTAAATAGTTTGAAAAATGCATTTCAAGTCTGCTATAATCCACCTGTTGACTTTTCAATGCCAAGGTTTAATTGTGAACCCTTAACTAACACTTTACTTTTTGTATCTCAGAACCTATACACAGTGAGTTTCAGTAAGCCAGGATACATGGAGCTGGGTGGCCCATCTCTCGAAGTCGGCACTGAGATCAGTTTGTCCTTCAGCACTCTGTCGGACTCGGGGATTATACTGCTGGCAGTGGGAGGGGCTTCACCCATCAGCCCATCACAGGTTATCTGTTTTATCTCTCTCGTTTCTCTCACTACAGCAGTACTTGCAGAAATAAATCTTATCAGGTTGTGACGTATCGGTATGCTGCTAGAAAATTATGTTTGAGGAATTTGAGAAAATATGGTTTGTAGTTTGCTCTTACATATTAAATTGCACAGTTACATTGTGCCTGAAATATAGCAGTGAGCAGTGAAAGGTTTATTGTCTTGTTCTGACTCTAAAGGAGATGTTCAAAGTTTTTGTTTGTTCATTCAGTATTTCATACAGCTGACACAAAGAAATTGTTAAAGTATAATGACATTCTTCTTTTTTTAAATTCAGCATATAAAATAATGTACCTTCAATTTATAGAAAGGCAATAGATACAACATAGAACTTGTATTTTTAAGAAAATGGCAGCTTATCAATTAATTGTTAGTCAATCAATAAGATCAGTCAACTTTAAATTAACTTACTAATAGTTAACTTGCATCCCTAATTAGCATATAGTTTATTTAGCTTCTGAAATGGCCTTCACAAACCCCCAACTTGAATGGATAATTTGTGGACTCCTTCAAATTAAGTTTTTTATTTTGTTTTGGGGTTTTTTTCTAAAAGAAATCTATCAGTCTAACTTAAGTGTATCTATTCTATCAAGGAAGAGAGTTTAGATAAACAGAACTGCTCTAAAAGCTTATATGTGTTATATGTGCAGCAAATGTAGGGACATTTGATTAAGGGTTTACTGATGTGCGCATTTATAGTTTTGAAAATTTGCTGTTATGAGAAAATCCATGCTGATTAAACTTGTCTACATACTTTTTCTTCTAAAAATATACCAAATTTGTTGACTCAAAAGTAAAGATCTAAAGATTAGTTGAAAATGCCCCTAATTTAGGAACTTCTGGCATGAGTTATATATGCATGAATAGATGGTTTTTCACTTATGTGCTTTTTTCTGCCTAAAGGTTCGCAGATCAAACTTAAGTTCCAAGAGAAGACGAAGGCAGTCAGGAGAGGTGGGTATCTGTTCCCTAAGTTAATTATGATTACATGAGTGCTTATTAATGAGATTTGCATTTTTTTGGCAGCTCTGCTAATTGGATTTGGCTTTATGCAAGAAAAAAACAAAAAAACAATCCACTCTCACTGCAAAAAGACACAAACCTGAAGATGTACAGAAGCTGTTTTTAACTGTAATATCAGATTTTAGCTGACTAAAGCATTATCATCTCTCTAAACAAATTAAGCTGCCATGGTTTAGAGGTTATTCCCCAGATGAAAAACAATTACTCAAACATGCATATGTATCCATCTGTGCATAAACACAAATTCAAACATGCAAACTAGAAAGTGTTGGCATTTGAGAATGTGATAAGAGGTTGGACGGAGGGTTACCTGCAGATTATCCGTCATCGATGGTTGTTGGGCACAAAATCTATTTTTACAAACTATGCTGGCAGGTACAGAGGCGGTGCGCAGGCATGTGTGTGGAGAAAGGTTAAGCGAGGTTAAAAACACCATCAACTCAAGTTGGCCCTGACTAATGGCTGGTTTAGAGAGGGACGAGGGGAGTGAAGAGGACGAGGAGAAAGGACAAACACTGGAGGGAGATGGGTGTGGGATTCACCGGGAAGAGAGCTGACGCTAAAAACAGGAGAGGAAAGATTAGAGAAGTTGCTAGCCAAAAACTTAAAGTGAGGAGGCATTTGGAAGAGCCTAACACTTCTAAAACTAACAGGAAAAAAAATTTCTCCAGCAAGAAAATTACTTGCCATTATGATAATATGGCTGTTGTTTGAAGAGACAATGTCTTCTCTTTTTTTTGCATGAGTTATTTAAAGAAACGTAGAGAAAAGTGTAACTGTCAAAACAAGAACCTGAAACTTTCTGTGTGACCCAGAATTGAGTCATGAGTCCTCTGCTGTAGATTCTGCTCTTCAGGTTTTTAAAATAAACCTCCCTGCTTTATTTCTCCCAGTTGTTCTTATGTTTCAGTGCAAATTTATCTGCTGAAATGAGCTGCTTTGTGGTTAAATAACACTCTGAATCTGTTAAAAAAAAAAAAACATTCCAGGAAAAAACAAAACACCTGGAAGGACTGTCTCATTCTGTGGATCTCATGATATATCAAAATGATGCTCCTGATCTACTGTGGCTTGCAAAACGATTCAGACCCCGTAAAGTTTTAGAGCCGCTGACTTGAATGGCAGTTTGTTTGGTTTTGGGAGAGTCTTTGAGTTGTTTCCGATGTTTACAGTTGAGAGTTACTTCCCATTTCTACTTTATAAAGACTATAACTTATGCTTTTATTTGCTATATATATTTTTATGCATTTCTTTTACACTTGAGCGATTCTATGGGAATCCGCTATCCTCCGACATGTTTGACATGTCTGTTCACGTTTGTTCATCCCTCCCATTGTATAGGCCTATGAGTGTGAGATGGCGCAGCAAGAGCCATGATGTAGCTACATCTCAGTTCAATTTGTCCCCGACCTCAAATTGAAATTCCATTTTCAGGTGGTAAATTGTCTCCCACTTCGCCCTCTGGCACACAGTGAATTAAAATTCAAATTAGCCTGACCCTGCACCGCTGCTCTCTAGCACCTCTGTGACTGTCTCACTCCTCCTCTCCCACCCAATCTCTATCTAGTTCGCTGTTTTGCTCTCTGCCCTCTTATCTCTCCCCCCTATTATCTCCTCCTCCCTGCTCCTCTCATCTCTTGTTATCCTTTCCTTCTTGCTTTTCGCTCCTCTTTTTCCTTTCTCTGCTTTCTTTTGATCCTTTTCTTACACACATATCTGTCTCTACTCATCTCTAGTTTTCTGTTTTCTCCTTAAATCCAGTTTTCTCCCTTTTTTTGTCTTCTCACAAGCAGTTTTTTTTTCCAGATAGTTTACTGAACCTTTTTCTTCTCTCTTTTTGCCATTTTCTTTATAATAGAAGTGTGAGGTAGAGTTATGATGGAAATTTTGATTAGTTTATATTGGAAAAAGCTTTGGGAATTCTTGTAAAGTGAGACGAGATTGCATGTGTTGATCCAGATGGCAGCTGCCAGTGACTTTTAACCAAGTTTCAAAAAGTTTTCAATAATTTGAATTTATTATGTTTTGTGTTGCGCTTCAAGGTTTTAGAATAAATTGAGCAATTTACTGAAAGATTAGTTTTTGCACACTGAATCAAAACCTTAGGACTTATTGCCTGGAGTAAAATTTCTCTTTCCCTTTGTGCTCAGTGTTTAAAAGTTTAAAACAAGGTTGCTTCAATCAAAAGTCTGTGATCAGTTTGCATTTTTGTGAAGTGATGTGAACATATTAAATTTAGACCCTTTTTGTCTCAAACTAATCAAAAGTATTTCTTCCAGTTTTCATTGCTCTCTCAAAATGCAATATTATTGACATAAATGTTTTACCAAGACAATTTTAATTTAATTTCGTAGAGGATTTGATTTCTTGAAATTAAGTCATTTTGTTGTGATTTTTTTTTTAATTCCTGAAAGTTATCTGCCTATTTCACACCTAATATGTTTCATCTCCATCTCCTGCAGCCCTACCTTTCTGTCATGCTGAACAAAGGCTCTCTTGAGGTTCTAATAAATACCGGCAGTCATAGTCAGCGTCGCGTCGTTAGACGACCTGACCAAGGAAACCTGAGCGATGGCAGAGAGCATTCGCTACGCATAGAGAGGCTGCCTGGCAGGTGAGTGAATAGCATTCATGGGGACATTTTTCTGTTTATGCTTCCTGCTGATGGCACATTTTGAGATTTTATGAATGGTTCATCTTATTAATGTCTCCTCTTCACCAGATTTTTTGCAGTCCAGGTAGATGAGGAACCCAAGAGGGAGGCGTCGCTCCCCAATGACCAGCCAATTAGGCTGCAGCGCATCTTCCTCGGTGGTATTCCAGCAGACGTGGAACAGACATCCAACAGAGTCAATGTCCCATTCCAGGGATGCATATGGAACCTTATGGTCAATTCAGTGTATGTTTTTGTTTTTCTCCGGTGGTTGGGTTTTAAAAACTTCAAGCAAACCAAAACTTGTCTCTACAAACTACGAGAATGTTCAGTTTGGTTATTGGTCAGATGTAAATAATACCAAATATGAATACAGGAAGCAGTTGCTGTGTTTTGAGGAAGCGAAAACACTGAGAAGTATGACATATACACAGCCTTGATCATTTTTCTTACTCTCCCTCATCCATCAATGCCCATAAGCACCGTAAACAAACCGCTCTAGAGTTCATTTAGCAGCGTACCCAGACCACCTTCTAAACAGTCTCGTTAAAGTTGTTTTGGTCCTCACCTTAGTGCGACTGCTGTGTTTACATCTACATAAATGAACTGCACTAATGGAGAGGATGAACCAGAGTTTGTTTTAACCAGACTAAACACCAGGTGTGAAAACATCCCTTGAAGCCATCTTGTAAACACTCTGCTGAATTAAAGACTAGCTAATGTTTGCAGGAGATCAATAATGGTATTGCTGCTGTTGATGATGAAAGCCGGCGTTTTGTTCTGCCTGAGCAGCATCATTAGCGTTGTCTTATTAACATATTCATAACTTAAGCTACACTTACTCATCTTTGTTTGTTTGCCTGTTTTACCCGTCGGTGACCTCCCATCATCCCACTACTCCTTATGATGTAACATGTAGTTGTTATTGTCAGTGGTTTCAGCTTCCAACACACACAAACAAAAACTTTGTCATCGACAGGAAATGAGGCGGGCGTCTCTCAAAATCTATCAGAAACAAAAGAAATGTCAGTTTTGGAAAGAAGCTGCTTCCGTTAATTTTTTTCCGGTCAGAAAACTCATGTTGGTGACGATTACAATTTTAGATGAGATATGAATATATACTTTTTGGCTTAACTTCAGTATACACAGCTTGACTATATTCCTAATGATTACAGTTCTAATGCATATTTATTTAAATAAATTGCTGTAGAAAACTTCTGGTTCAGTGTTACCTTGAATTTTGGGTTTGTAAGGCTCCCTTCACACCTGATTGAGACCGGTCAATAGGCACCAGGACCACCATGACGTTTGAATGCAGCTAGATTGTTTCAGATCTGAAAAAGCTAGTTTCAGTAAGAGTGCAGTCATGGCAGAGTGCTTTTAGTACTCACAAAATTGCTTTAATTTAATGCAGTTCTCCTGACCATAACACAATGCTTTTACTAGGAGTATCTACACTAGGATGTTTAACAATCTACTTAACAGCCATACTGTTAGAAAGCAAACACCAGTAGATTGTCAATCAACTTTGCAAAAGCTTTTGTGGAGCCAGGCGAGGGGAGTTTCTGTTCAGGTTTCTGGACACATGCACAATAAATCTAATCTGTGCAAGCCTTTTTGTGCAGATCTCTGAGTGCAGTCAAAATTGTGCATACAAAACTTATTATCTGTGTAGTTTTTGTTGATCACTGTGAGCTTATCGCACTAAAGCTCAGAGTCCTGAAATTAGTTTTTGAATATCATCTTACAACCGTTGTATAATTGTAATTCCTATGAGCCGCAATTCACCATGTGCCAAACAGTCATTTGAAATGGGGACATTTCTATGCAAAATGACAAAACATCAACCTGAAAGGTTTAAGGTTTTAGTGATGTTTTTTCAACATTGACTACTCTGTATGTATATGATTTTAAAAGATGACTTTTATATATTTATCTACTGTAGATGTGGTGGCTCTTTTAAGAAGACAGAACTCTTTCACTTACTACCGGACTTCCTCAGATTATTTATTTTTCAAAGGGTGGTGTATATTTTGACAACTTTATTTTGTGGCTGTGAAAATGAATGTTTGACTTTTGTCTTTTGCATATAAGAAAAAATTATCAAATTTTTCTTTTTTTTCCCCCTCAAGCTGCAGGGAAATAATATTCACTGCTTTCCTGGTGTTGTAGCTTTAAAAAATGCAAACATTATTGAGGAAATATAACACACATCTCACATTGTTCTGTTGCTTCTGTGCCTGACCTCACCATGTAGCCATAATTTTGCCTGTTTATCTGTCAGTCTTTCAGATTTCTCCAGGCCAGTTTCCTTTGAAAATGCCGAAATTGGCCAGTGTCCAAACCTTGCTCCACCTCCTCCTCCGATACCAGAAGAGGAGGAAAAGAAGGTGGACTCAAAACCAGTCCGTCCTCCTCTCACCCCAGCTCCTGACAAACCTCGTCCTGGTCGCCCAGATGTAAGTGGGAATTCTCACACAATCTGACTAACAGACTCGTAAATTTGACATGGACCACATAATGCATATATTTACTCATAAGTGTAAGTAGAAAAAAAAAGATTCACACATTTGAAGGAGCAAACAGATGTTCTGCTCCGCTATATTATGTAGTTTCGACTGTTAGAGGCATAATTCAAAGAACAAACATGCTCCTATTTCTTCCGGATGAAACACAGCCACGGCCCACTGTGCTACCTTGGAGATTTATCACGCAGCACTTGTACAGCCCATTAACTCTTCTTTATAGTCGCTTTAGCCTTGAGTCACTAAACTCCACCTTTGGCAGCTTGTCAGGCGGTGCAGAGCCATAGTCTTACACTAGGCTAACTGTGCATGTCATTTCTGTTTTATGAGTGCACAGGAGCCAAACGTTCTGAACTAACGTTTAGACACTATGCTAAGAACCTGGCAGTGAGAGTGCTATTAAATACATACTCTTAGCATTGGGACAGATAAGAGTTATTTTACACATTTAATAAATATCTTGCAGTAGCCATCGGTTATCTGTTACCCACTTAGCTGCTAAACTACACCTATTAAAAGACATTGATCATGAAGCCAAGAGCCAAAGAACTGTGCCACCTCAGCTATAACTCTGTGGTTTGTTGCTTTATGGGCTCCAAGTTGCTTTTATGATAAAGACTGCAGAATGTGATAAGGCATAGGTCTGAGTCCCCCGTCTGCCAGATAAACGGGGCTAACTGCCTCCAATGAACTTCACTTTGCTGGGAACTATAGAAAAATGGAAATTTTAAGACTTCAGTGTGCGGCCATTATTCCAGTGTAAATGACAAAAAAAAAATGTTAGCGCGCGTTATACCAACCATTTAAAGGGTTTTACACTAGAGCAGCTTACACACATTCACACAGATCTGTGGGCAACTTTAGCTTAAATTCTCTACCCAGGGTCACATCAGAGTGTGGGAGGAGATGGTGAATCAAATCCACCATTTTTAGATTGCTAAACAACTACTCTTCTTCCTGAGTCACAGTTTCAAAGAGCATTACAGAATGAACTATACAAAGCGCTGGTTAATTTGAGTTTGACTATGGGGTTGTATTCAGCAGCTGCAGATCGAGGCACTTTGAATGCAATGAGCTTTGTGATTTTTCCTGATGACATCACTGCTTCGTTGCTGTTTGTGCTTTTCTGCTTAACCTCTGCGGCCGTCGTTAAACTCTTCCTTCCTGCTCTTGCACTGCTGACCTTCAGGAGGCCACGCCCCCCACCCCAGCTGCTGCCACACCCACCCCGCCTGCTGCTGTAGCACCACCTACTGCTCAACCGGATCCTGGCTCAGACATGGTATACGCTCACTCACAGACTGATGTCTCTTTAAGTCAAAACTTTTTGAGAAAACACACGCTTGAACTATCCATCAGTCTGTAAAGTTTTCTGTGTCTGCCCTCTAGTCTTTTTTCAGGACAATCTGATGATAAAGAGAAAAGTAATTCAGGTCACATAAAAGTTATTTATGGTTTCCAGCATTTAGTATACAATTTTTTTCTCTCTGCTGCGCTACAGTTTGCCATTAGCACAGCTGCAGCAAATCAACAATCTCGAGCTTTTACGCACTGTGGAGAAGGAACATGTTTATCAAGTTTGTCAAGACCAAACGACCCTTCTTTACCTTTTTGGTAGAGGAGGTTATTATGCAAAATTTACCCTTTTTTAGCTTTATGTCATGTTATATACACAGAGTGCTTCTTGGACTCATTAATGCCTGTTTCAACCTCCCATGGCAGCCATGGTGCCGTATCACCTGCTCTTGCAATGCTCTGTCTTGGAGCTTCAGTCCACAGCCGTGCTCATGCCCCAGAGTAACCCTCCATCTTTAGCAGTTAGCAAACACCTGGAGGAACTACACATCTGCACTCATCATATAAACTGAAACACTCCTACACTCCTACTCCAAGCCATGAATGGATGGCTTGGAGAAGCATTGTTGTGACGACGCGCTGAGGGGAGAGTGACATATGTCCCTTTTAGGACCTTCTACCCTTAGACAAATTCAGATACGACTGATATGCAAAGTCAAATTTCTTTAATGTTTGATATATACAGCATTTTTATAAAACTGGCAGCAACAGTTAGTTGATTGTGCTATAAAATGACACGATGTGCCTGTAAAACCCATTGTTAGAAAAATTATCCTCCTGTTCATTGACAAAATAAACCTATCACCCATAATAGCACACCTTTCAGAAATAATAGATTAATATCTGTTAATCTAATGAGTTGCTTAAAAATCCAATTAAAAATACTTTCAGACTTTTGTTTGCCTTAATATAGAGAGGTTTCTATTCAGTCGTCTCCTCTGAATCCTACTATATGTCAGGACATGGTCCATGAGGACACCAGTGTCCTCATGACTGTTAAGGGGTTAAAGCCTTTACACTTTATTCTAATTAAATTAATTTTTAATTCCTCCAGATTTCTGATTCTATTGGTGTGACCTCAAACGAAAGACTTGAATGGAAAACTGCCTTCCTATTGTTAGCTTAATGGAAAGACGCAGAAGGGACGAGAAGGAAGGATGAAAGAGGGTATAAGGCAGAAGACAGAATAAGGTTCAGCCTTGGAGGAATGGATAAAAAGAGGGAGAGTCTTTCTGAACAGAACACTCCTCGTCCTTTGTTGGCTTAATGGAAAGACGGCAAAGAGCCCAGAGAAGAATTGAAGGAAAGGGTTTCTGAACATGTGACGTCTCTTTTTTTTTTAGATAGGGGAAGCATAAGAAAGGGAAAGGAGAGGGAGGTTGAGGAGGCGGAGTAGTGTATATGAGGACAGAATGAGATAAGAGGTGAGTGTCAACTGTAACAAAGCAAGGTCACAAACTGGGAATGTCTTCACTTGAAAGAACAAGAGCGGTGGCGATTGAGACACATACTGCTGTCTCTGAATCCCCTTTTTACATTAACTTTGTTTCATTCTCATAAAGAGTGAAATAACTATCTAACGGTCAGTGGATGAAGGATCTGGCCAAATTGTTCACAACTCTATCTTTAGTACATTTTGCCAGAAAATTCAATTCATTGCATCAGGCAGCCAACACAAAAGCTGCATAATTGTAAACATGAAGAAAATAGGCAAGCTTTTCTTTTTTTTTTTTAATTGTAGATGGTGTGGACGTGTATTTAGTCCAATTTGCTCTGATCAGCGAACATTTCAGATGTTTGTTTGATTTTGACATTTCAGGAATAAATTTATGGAGAATTTTACAGCAAAGCAACATCCTCACAGAGGATTGTTCAACCCGCCATCTGAAAATGTAAAATGTGGGAAATAACTGCAGATTCCCCAAGATGTATTCATCCATTTCAATTGTCAGGTCAGGAAGGGAAGGATTAATCAAATAATAAGTAGAATTTCTATTGGCAACTCTGGAGGAGCTGCAGATATACATAACTCAAGTGGAACAGCCTGTTACTGTTTAACTATTAAAAACTCTCCCTTCATGGATCAATTTCAAGAAGAAATCCATTGTTAAAAGTCATTTGAAATCTTGTTTGCGATATGTCACAAGCATGAACAAAGGTGCAAACACTTCCAGGAGATTATTTACCCTAAAGATCCACAGCTGCAGCAAAATGGTTTAGATCAAAGCATGTCAAAGTGAATGGTTCAGGACTACATCCAATTAAATCCATGGGAAGTCTTGAAAATATGTTTACTTATACTCTTCATACAATCTGATAGAGTGAGCTGCTTTCCAAGGAAGACTGGACAAATGTTTCAGCATCTGGATGTGCAAAACTGGAAGAGACATAACCCAAAAATACTTATAGTAGAAGAACAGCAAAGTATTGTCAGTAGAGCTGAATGCACACCACAGTTTTTTTGTGATAAGAAAAAGAAATCCTAGTAAAGTATGAGATTTTGGCCATTTTTAATGTTTACCAGTAAAAAAGAAAAACAGAAGATGCCCTGAAAGAAAAGAAAAACAAGTGAGTACAGAGAGGAAGCTGTTGGTGCTTAACAGAAAGGAGAAATTGAGTAACAGAAGCAAAATTAGAAGATTTCTGGTGAATATAAGGATGAGAGAACATGAAAGTAAGAATATGGAAATGGATAACAGCCACAGAGAAGAAGTGGGCAGAAAGTGAAAATGAGAAGGGAGAAATAATACTGGGGTAATGGTGGAGGAGGACCTGCTCAGGAAGAAAAATATGAGAGCACACGAAATGGAGATGGTAAAGGATTCAGCAAAACAAAGGAGTCCATGTGTAAGGTTCTGAATTGCAGCAGAAATGGAAAATGTATACTTAAGCATTAGGAGAAAGTAAAGAGTGGTCGCACTGCAAACTTTGTCAGAGGAACTAAAAGAAGAAGAGCAACAGTCAAAGTAAAATATGAAAAAAGGCAGACATGATTAAACAGTAAATTTTAAAATACTTAGAAAGGGGAAAAGAAACCTTGCTATTAGACAAAAGCCCAATTATGGGAAGAAAATGCTTTAACAATAAAAACTTTAAAGATACAAAGAAAAATAGTAGAAGTTAAATTTTGCTCCTGAGAGAAATTTTTAATTAAAGTTCAAAAGTGGTGACAGTTCCAGACAAAATAGAAATTTCAAACCAGATTGAACGAATTAGACATACATGGCCTAAAAGGAAGTGGAAGAAGGTCGATTAGAAAATTACAACAATGACACCTTGTGGATAAGAGTGGAACTGCAATCTGGGATAAAAAAAAAAAAAAAAAGCAACTAAACTGAACAAATATTTTAAAAATAAGCGTTTCTGTTAAAAAAAATATAAGAAAATTGCTGAATTTATTAGAAAACTAAATTTACCTGATCAAAAAACAGTAAGTTCTTAAAATCAGAAGTATCGTTATTACTACTCAGGGTGCCGATTGTAATGTGATGCTCAGGATGGTTACTTTTGTTTGAGTTATTGTGTGTACATATAATAAGCAATTATAAATATACAATATGAACTCAGACATAAGTCAGCAATTACTTGTAATTATATAAAAAGCTGCTCTATAATCCATAGTGATCTACCAATGCCTCATTTGTTCCCATATCAGAAGCAGGGACCTAATTAGAGTGATTGGTAAGTGTTGAACCTGGGTGATAAGGCTCCTGTTGACAGGAGGAAATGGGAGCAGTGTTGTGAGACCCTGTCAGTGGAGCTGACATGTTATGTCCAATCTCCAGGACTCGTGTGCATCAGCTGTGGCTCCGACGTCGCTTGAAAAGGCATATCAGTTTGGACTGACCAGAAACAGTCACATGAGCTTCGCTTTTGATGACACCAAAGTCAGAGAGAAGTAAGTCTTTAATTTCAGTGCCTTGTATTTGATTTCCTGTTAGCAGTCTTTTACTGCTCTAACATGACAGGAAACGGCGTGGCTCGTTATGTAGGTGGTAAATCACACAGAAGTGTGTACTGGTTAAACTTTCCCACAGCACCTGGAGAACCCTACTGGTCAAATGCAGCATGTACAACACGGCAAGCCCAGTGAGTGAGTGATTCTATTGATAAGATGAGGTTCCCACAAACACATAAATGCTCTCCGGTCTCAAATCTTGAAGAAGTGAAGAATACATCGCAGTCCTTGTGCTGGTGTGCATTTGTGGTGGAAATAGGAAAATATAAACCTGCTATCTAGAATGTATTAGAGCAGTAGTTTTTATATTTTCTAAAATATGAATCTGGCAAATTGGGAATTGCTACTTTAGCGTCAACTCTGTTGCCTTTATCTTTTGAAAATGTGCAACTTGCCTATTATTAGGCAGCTCGTTTAAGTATATCATACCTTTTGAAATTTGTTTTTAGTTTCATTACAGCCACAAACTTTATTCTATTGGGACTTCATGACAGACCCAACTGAAAATCCAAAAATTACAAAGGTTTTCAAAATATAGTATTTTACAAATAAAAATCTAAGTGTGGCAGGCACTCATATTTTTGACTAGAAGAAATGTTGAAGACATAATTCCCAAAAGCAATGCAAAAGTCTTTTAAACTTAAATTAACCAATAAAATACCACAATTTAAGTACTGTACATTCCAATAATCAAATACACTGTTTTCATATAGTCTTACATTCAGATATCTAAATGTATTAGTATTTTAAATCATATTTTGGCTAGAAAGTCACAAGAGTGCTTTCTATTGCAGGTGCTTCATGAATAGATATCTTTTATGTATTCTATATCTATTTTTGATGAAAGACTGTGTCAAAATCTGCAAATATAACACATTTCCCCCAAGAATTACAGCATTAATGTATTATGATTTCCTGATATTTTTACATTTTCAAAAGAATTGTATTCAAAATGAAAAATGTTTTTTTAAATAACTGGTTGCTAACATGACTATGGTCTGATATAAACTGGGATATTCCTGCTCCAATGCAGATTTAGATTCAGAAAACTATTAATTCTAAAGAGCAATTCAATTAAAGTTAAGCCCATTCATTACAGGAAATAAATTCTACACAGCTGAATTAATGGCTGAATAACACCCTCGGAGTACAATCAAATTCTGCAGAGGCCTGGTGATGAACCATTGATTATATTCAGGTGTGTTAAACGAGGGGAAGATCTAAATCATGCAGGATAATGGCTGAAGTTGAACACCAATGAGCTAAAACATTTCATTGTAACTCTGTACGTTTGGGGTTATTTTCCAGCATTAGCCTGTTTTTGGTTTCATCCACTGAGCAGTTTTCTTAGATTTTAGTTTGTGAAAAAATATCAGATCATATTTTTTTTTAATTCTTCTTCAAAACTGTAATGTTCTTTGTTGATCTATTATGTAAGTAACGTGAGAAAATGTTTGAGGTACAAACATTTCGTTGTATCTCAACAAAATGAGGTACAAACATTACTTTCAAGATTTATATATATACTGTATATATTTACTCTGTGATGCTATACCAAAACATAAGGGAGTTAAAATTATAGAAACATTTCTGCATCTTCATAGTTGGATGGGTAACTTTTATCGTTTTACAATTTCATCAGAAATTCTCTGTGTAAACATCACATAACCAACAGTAACTGTTTCATGCATAATGTCTAAATGTAGTTTAAACTAATGAAGGATAAACAGTTGTGAGCAAAGGCATAGAACACCATCAGACAGATTCTACCACCATCTCTCTAATCTACTAGATCAATTTTAAGCCTTCATAATCTGTTACAATCCCACCACCCACCCTTACTTTGCGATACAAAATGAAAACATATTGAAATTACAAATTGTGGGCAAATAACATTGTTACAATAAGAGAGTTACTCCAAACTCTACAAAAACAATTTTATTATGATTGCTAAGGTGCATCTTGAAAAAAATGTGCCTGCTTGTTTGTCTCAGGTTAATTTTGGAGTTCGAGTTGAGGACCAAGGAGCTTTCTGGTCTTGTGCTGTACATGGCAAGAATAAACCATGCAGATTTTGTTTCTATACAGGTATGGCTGCTTTGTACTCTCATAAATGCTCATTTGATTCCTCATTGACTCAATCACAACAGTTCTAATTGCACTGACAACATAATCAAGCACCCTTTTCAATGTTAGACAATGCAGAAAGACTAAACTAAATACATTTCTTATGTCCACTAACTTTATTATCAATTTCTGCTTATAGATCAAGGAGGGACAAGCCTGTCTTGGATTTGATCTTGGTCATGGAAACATCTCTGATTGTGTTCCTTTCTCTATTAATGATGGTAACTGGCACAAGGTAAAAGCCCTACTTTATTATTATTATAATTTAATAATGAACAGGCCTAAGATGCATGTATAAGATTGCTGTAAATCTAAGAACTGAGCATCCTGGAGTGAGGTTTCTCAGACATTCCCCGAATACAGGAAAAACAATTTCAACTTGGATATACTGTACATCTAATATGTAGTTTAAATATTTAATATCAATTTCTGTAATGCATTCCCATAAATGTATATGTAATATAACCAGATGCTCTTGTTAGCCATATAAAGTTGTTTCAATGCGTCTTTGCACTTTAAAAAGACTTTATCCTAATAGTTCTAAATCTGAATTTGGAAACTATGCAGAATGTCTGATTTACATCTGACTTCTCCCTAAAACTGTCCTGTTAGATCCGAGTGCAGCGCACTAAGCAGAGAGGTGTGCTAGCAGTTGAAGGTCGATACATGAAACAGATGTTCAGTCCAAAAACGGTAAGCACAGCCTTTCACAGAAGAAAGGAAGGTACACATTATTGCATGAAATCAACCCATCTTAATACAATTAATGATTTCCTTTTTACCAGGCGGACCTTTTAGATGTGGTTGGAAAGGTGTACGTTGGTGGATTACCGCAGAACTACACCACCAAGAGAATTGGCCCAGTAAAGACTTATTGTTTATACAATAAACAGATAAATAATTCAGAAAAAAAATAATTAATCTCTTAAATTTTCTATCCTCAGATTCTCTATAGTATCAATGGGTGCATCCGTAACTTCACGATGGGTGGAAGTCCTGTGAGCACCAAGTCAGCTGTAACCGGTATGGACTAATGCATATTTTTCTTAATACACTTTATCTTTGACTTTCTGAAACTGTTGCTTTATTAAACATATTTCATGTCTTCCTCCCTTTGTAGGTCGTACTGAAGTGATTAGTGAGGACTTTAAACTGGACATGGCTGCACCAACCTCTAGTTACATGGTTGGAAGGTGTTTTGTATCAACTGAAACGGGAACCTATTTCGATGGCACCGGATATCTGAAAGCTGGTGAGTTAACTCGGGTCACTTCAATAAAACTTAGTCATTAAGCTGTTGGATTGAAACAATTCACCTGAGGTTTATTAAAACAAAAAACACATAATGCAAGTTATTTCTTTCCATTTAGTTTCCTCCTATAGGGTGGGTCTGGACGTGTCGATTGCATTTGAGTTTCGAACCAGCAAAACCAGCGGAGTCCTTTTGGCAGTCAGTAACCAAGCCAATGATGGACTCGGTTTGGAGATCGTCGATGGCAAGGTAGTGTCAAGATCCTGTAAAATGAATTATGTTTTCTTTGAATACATGTAATGAAGATTTAAAAGCTGTGAAATAAATGCTAGCCAGAAAAACCTAACATAGCATCCCATTTCCACACACTGAAATGCTACTTGTGTCGAGTACAGTTTACACTCAAAAAACTAAAACACACTCAATTTAAATTATTAAGCAATTTATTAAGCAGCATAATGTGGCTTTACAAAGCCTCAGGCTAAAGGAGCCTTCTGTTTTAGGTATTTTTTCTTAAACATATGTCCTGTTCCAGAGAGTTTGTGGAAGGCCAACAGATTTATACTTTGAATATGTGTATTCATCGGACCAGCTGTCAACCTCCGACCACTCTTATTTCTTCACTTTTCCAATGTAAAATTACACATGCCAACAATTTCTGCATGTGGAAGATTACAGCTGACTGATATTTTAACATAGTAACCATCTCAGACAAAAATTATACGGATTTCGGCTGCTGAAATTTACACTAACCTTCCCGATTCCTCAATTTCCCTTTCATTTAGCTCCTTTTCCATGTCGACAACGGAGCTGGCCGAATCACTGCAAAGCATGTGCCTGAAGGCAGGAGCTTCTGTGATGGCCAGTGGCACAGCGTTACTGCCAACAAGCTTCGCCACCGGCTGGAGCTGGTGGTGGATGGAGTAAAGAGCCAAGCACAGTCTCCCAATGCTCGCTCCAACACCTGTGATACCAACGATCCCATCTATGTTGGAGGATATCCTGGTATGGCAGCTTCCTAAAAATAATTCAGTTAAGATGCCAACATTTCTAATGTACTTAACTTACCTGAGAACACATTTTCCCTAGCTGGAGTTCGCCAGGCAGCTCTTTCTACCCGCTCATCCTTCAGAGGTTGTATGAAAAGCCTGAAGATCACTAAAGCATCTAAGACCATGGATGTGCAGTTCAACAAGGCCCTGGAGATTAAAGGAGTCCAGCCACTATCCTGTCCTGCCAGAGCTGCCTAACACTACCCTAATCCTATAAACCAGTTTCAACAATGAAAGGGAAATCTAAACAGCCCAGCTTCAAACACAGATCTGCAGTGAACTTCATGCTTTAAAGAACCAAAAGCTGTTCAACCTCCAATAGATCTATAATTATGTTTTAATCTTTAAATCCCGCAGCCATAATCTGTTGAGCCTGTAACCAAGTTCAACAAGCATTTATCCTATGCGTAACTTCTATTGGCATAAGAATCATTGTTACAGTGCAATATTATGTGTGAAAATCCACACTTTCAACTTTGAAATATGCAATGTTGCTTAGTCAAATTATATGAATGTTTTGTGTCTCTCTACTTGAACAATTCATTGCATGTCAGTATTTGATTCCCCATACAAACAGAACTTCTACTAAAGATTGATCATGGATGAGTTTTTCATCATAATGACGCAAGATACGCTGCTAAGACACCCATAGAGTGAGATTAGAAAATATGTAAGGTAACTGGAACTTAGTTGCTTGGATTTATGGTTAGACTATAGAAAAATTGAGGGCTTCACAGAAAACATTTTTCCACAAAATCATTGATGGTTCCTGTCTGTGAAACCAACACCAAGCTGGACATAATTGTGAAGTGGAAGAAAAACCATGCATGGCTTTAAGAATATTTTACCAATAAAATCAGAAAACTTGGGTTTGTATTCAACTGTTAACTTTAAATAAAGTAATGCCACCAATCGCCTTCTGAAATAACTTATTCTTAAAACTCTAGTGTGTAATTAAATTACTGTATGAAGTAGAAGTCATATGTGAACAAGAAGTGTCAAGAAAACCAAGGAACACAGCAAACAAAGCAGGGACAGTGACAAGAAGATTAGAAATGAAATTTCTTTAGTGTGACTCAACTGCAAACCTAGACAGGCAAAGAGCGAAACAATCAGAAGCTATAAGAGGCCTATGGCAACTTTATTTGTTGTTCAGACCACAATTCAAGTCTTTACTGAAGAGTATCAAAAAGAAAGTAGCTGCTTGGAGACAGCAAGCATGAAATTGGTGGTAGTGTTGAAAAGATGGCTTAAGTTTAATAAGAGATTGCAAAAGAATTGACTGAACTATTAACAAGACCATAGCCCTAAACAAATAGTCTATCTCAAAGGATTTTGGTTGAATGACCTGGTCAACATTGAGATCCAAATCTAATTAAGAATCAATGGCAAGATTCAAAACTTGTAGTTCATTGATAATCTTAATATATTCTGATTAGGATTGAGCCGATGTGCAAAGCCCATATGGACAGCTGGTGACAAAATGGTGTTTTATATAAACCTTTGTGTCAGGCCTTCACAGAAATGCCCAAAAAAATAGCTAGACGTCCGCAGTTCTAACTTGACAAAATGTGCAAAAGCAGTATGTATTCCTTTTACAAGACACTACAAGTATGAGAATTTCTATACTAGTTAACCTATCAATAGTTAAGTGTGACCAATCCTCACCTGCCATTTGCGTGGAAATTGCACAGTCTCCATCCAACTTGTTTCCCACCTTTCACTCATGGGAGGCCTGGACAGAGTTAGAGACCTTCTACCTGAACAGAATGAAGCAGATTTATTGATTCGCAGAAAAACAGTCAGACCTCAAACAGTCTTGTGTTAAAAATAATTGACTCGTCACCTATATACAGGTGATAACATTGACATTAAATGTTCTTAAGTCTTGCATAACATTGAAGTTGCGATTTTTACATTTGTTGCCCTAGTAACAAAAAACCTTGATGTTTACCTGCACTTGCAGGTCAAATGCAGCAGAGGGCAGTATGTACCTTCTGCAAAAGCAAAGCATAGACTATAGTTGAAAACCAAACACTTACCACTATCTTTACATGGATACTCCAATGAATTAGTAATGAATTAGTATCTGGAACAATTAAAGAAGATTTCAAAATCCATCTTAATTGTGCATTCCTGTTTATTATGATGGTCCTCTTTACATCGGATGAAAAGATGGTAAGACATCAGCCCACAAATTTCCGCTGCGGCTGCTTGAAGTGGAATGTTTAGAAGACAGAAGAAAGCATACAATCTATCCACAGAACTGGTTTACAGTAACACAGCTGTTTGAGCTTCTGGAATGCTTTTAAACTGACAAGTAAGCACTGATGCACCTGTGAATGAATAGATGTTTAGTTTCAATACACATCTGTATTAAAAGTGTGCAAAGTTTAATTATGGAATGGAACTTTTCCAGGTTTAGATAAGCATTTTCATTCCTCTCAGCTTCTATGAAACCCTCAGACAGTTTGGACCATGAGTCGTCAGTCACTGCTCAACTAGGCCAAATAATTGGGAAAATTACAAAATACCTTAAACCTTAAACACAACAACATTACAAATTACAGAAACGCTACAACATTAACAAAACGGAAAGGGTATGTCCTAGTTGTAGACTTGAGAAATCACTGATTGGACGAGAGTCCTTTTGATGCAATACGCTGTACTGTTTCGTCCACAATATTGAAAGTGGCTTACCTGCCAGCAAACTAATACAAGTAAGTGGACCGAATCACGTAAAAAACCGGAAGCAATAACTTCCGGTTCAAAAGCACTGACGTCCAATCAGTGACTTCTCAAGTCTCCAACATTTTGTTAATGTTGTAGCGTTTTTGTAATTTTGCTTCGTTAATGTTGTAGTGTCTTTCAATTTGTTGTTGTGTTTTTGTAATTTGTATTTGTGCTTTCAATTTGCTGAAGTGGTTTGCACCTCAGGGCCACCATATTTACTTGTTATTTGATGTAACATTTCATCTATTGAAAAAATAAATCCTTAACAGATAGAAATGTGTCACTTATGGGAATGAGAAGATTTAAACTGCTGACTGAAACTGTATGTAGATTAACCCAGTGCATAATCTGGTCCTGCTTTAAAGTCAGCCATGTATATGCTGCTGCAGCATACAGTATATAGCAGCAATGGACATCAAGGAGAAATACTACTTCATATAACTGGTAATTAGTTTTGTTATATTGAATTTCTCTACTTAGTATCAGAGGATAAAAACAACAGCTGCTTGTTAAAAAAGGGTCCACCCTAAGTATATTACAAAATGCATTTTACACAGCATATAATTGATATTTGTGGTCTTTGCTATAACTAACCAACATGGACGTAGTTACGATTCTTAAAACTGTTAAAATAATGGTAACCAGTATTGGCGTGTCCTTTGCTTAAATTACGAGCAGGACGCATTTTAAATTTCTACCTTTTGTTCCTTAGTCAAGGAAACAATTACTAATGTTCTTCAGCCTTTACTAGCATGTTGATGCACTACTCTACCTGTCATTGTTTCAAGTGTTGATTACTGTAAACCCGTCATTCCACTTTCCCTTTTTACATCCTAGTGAAGTGAGATAAAACACCAAGCTACAGCGAAAATCTAAGTCTCATTTTGACATCAGTCAAAGCATTCGAGCATTCCACGTAAATATCACTGACAATAAAGCATTAACCTCTTCAGCTACCATGATAAAATTAGTGTAGTCAGAGAAAAATCGCCAAGTCTTGTTCGATACAAGCTTCTGAACAAAATCCTCCAAAGCAGAGTCGCTGTAAATCGTCTTTACCATAACAGCACCTCCCTTTGTGCCAAATCTGGTGAGTTATTGCATGCTGTTGGGTCCTCTTCCCTTTATCTGAGGTGCCATCCAGATATGTTGGGTTTCCATTTCAGCAGTTCTAGGCTTGTTTGGCATCTTCACTAGCCTCCCAATGCTACACACACAAGTGTCCTGTTCCTAAAGCTTCTCAACTGTAAGCGTCTGCTTTGGGTATGATTCCTCCTACTCCGAATCCAGACCTTGTCAGGATGACTGCATGAGGCCTGTGAGTCGTTTTCCTGTCAGCGACTTTCCCTGGGTACAGAGGGAGAGGAAGAGAGACTCAGTGCCTTATAAACTATTTGACACTTACAGACTCCCACTGTTTGTTTTTATGTATCAGATATGAGGTGATGACAATAGATTGTATTGACAAAATGGACATAAACACAAAAGTTCTGATGGAAGAAATACAGTAAGGTCAAAGGAATAATTATACTGTGAACTAATTTGGGAATTTAATGAAAATAGAGCTGATTGTTGCAAAAATATTTAGATTTATTATTTCACTCTAAACACTTCAGGTTTTAAATTGAAAGAAGTAATCCCTTTATAGAGCAAAGGGCTCCAAAGCAAAAATGTATTAATCCATTCATGTTTTTTCACTCTTAAATGTTATTTGTTAAATTTACTCCTAATATCCTCTCAGTATTCTTAATGGTGATCACAGTGACACTACTGGACAAACTAATTAGTGCCATAAGCAAGTCAGCTAATCTCAAATCCTTTCAATGAGACCACAGCTAAAAGACTGAGTCCCCCCAGTTATAAGGAACAAATTACTAAATCAAAACATCTTCAGGTAAAAATCCATTGTGTTGCCTCCTTTGTTTTAGATATAGCAAATATTATAAATGCATTTATCTGCTTAATGTTTTACTATAGAACATCAAAACCACTAACTCTCCTCCATTATAGTTTACCCATAAACACATTATCTACTTCTCACTGAAAGTTACAGCAGCAGCAGTGGATAGTACAACTCACTGGCTTGTTTTTTAATTAAGTTTCAGGAGAGGCAATAAGACTCTTACCACACTGCGAGTGAACTTCTCCAGGGAGGTGCGTCGTCCCTGCTCTGTTTCAGGCTACCGGGTCATAGAAAGTAGGAAAAAAAAAAAAAATCTGTGAAGTTATGCCTTTCATTTAACAAAGTTAAAAACTCACCAGGTAATTAAAATTGTAAAATGAAAGGAATATCATTCATGATTTTCAAATTTATTACCAAAAACGTATATGATGCATCATTTAGACCTCCTGAGTCAATTCGCTGTGGAACCACCTTTCACTGAAATAACAGCTACAGTTTTAAATATATAGTGGGTGAGAATGTTGCTCAAGCTCAGAGTGGATGGAGCATCTGTACGATGGTCATTTGGATTTAGTTCTGGGCTGTGAGGTTGTTGCACTTTACACATTGATCTAAGCCAATCCAGTTCTGGCTGCTCCTTAGTTGATAGTCTTTTACAATTCTTTAAAAAGTTTTCTTTCATTATTTCCTTGTATGTGGCTCTATTTTGCTCCCCTATATTTGCTGAAGAAAAATATCCCAAATGCTGCCACCCCCATTTGTTTTTTCCTTTAATGGGGATGGGTTGTCTAAAATTTCTAAGGTCTTCACAGGACTGAAAATAAATAATTACTAATTAGGTGATGTCTGACAGCATTCAGCTGCACTGGATTTTAGGTGTCAGGATAAAGGAGGGTAATGCAAATGAATTGTGGTGTGGATGTAATACGACAAATGTTTGCAAGGCGCTCCAAGCTAAACAAATGAGCCATACACAGATGACAAACACTCACTTTCTTCCTTGCCATTAGCAGATCCTGGTAGACATTGGAGCGGAGGAAACGTGGATAGCTGTCACTTTTCATCAGTTTATAAATGTGATCCTATAAAAAACAGGAAACAGAGAATGAAAGAAAATATCTTTACCACAAACTCTGGGGGTAATAAACCACTGTATGACTGAGCAAATAGCAAAGCAAGAAACAAAATTGGCCAAGTCAGAAGAGAAATTTAAACAGGATTTCTGCAGGGCAAAGAAGGTTTCAGTGCACTGCCACGCAAGCAGTAGGGCAAACCTTTTCTCTATTAAAGTCTTTCTTTATATATCTGTAGCATGAAATTAAATTTGATAGACAACCTCAAATATCTCTCCCCATTCTCAATGGTTCACACATTTCTCAGAAAGGCATATTCTCTCTAAATTGTTGCACAATACAAACTGAAATTCATTAACTCTGGTGAAGCATGTAAGAAAGACAAATCAGGCAGACAATGTTGCAGGAACTACCTTTTGAAAACACATCTGACATGAATCACTTGAACAAATATATATATTTTTAAAATTAGTCTGTAATAGCCATTACGATCATAGGACCTTTAAGATCCACTTTTGTCCTATTTGAAATATCTTTTATATAAATGAATCTAGAGGCACTGCTCAACATTGTCAAATGTAAACTAAAGTCTGCTTTACCAGACATGCTGAAAAGTCACAAATTGACATTCTTTGATTTTTGAAAGGCCGAACGCCAGTATGCAGAAGAACTCCGTCTCAACTATCAGTGGATCAATTGGCTCGATGAGTTTTTCTGTCCTGTGCAGAGTGCTGCATATGAACATGAATGAAGCTCACTCTAAAAACTTTACATTGAGTAATGCACCTTGTTTACATGATATTATTTGTTTTATTTATCTGGTTAATGTGCCACTGCCAAAACCAGCCTCCTTTGGAGCAAGCAAAATAGAAAATATTAAAAACTAGCACTACGCTTCAAGAAGCCAGAAAACATCCTGGTGTATTAGCAGACAATTGGGAATAAAACCTTTGGTGCTTCAATCAAGTTGATGAATTTTTAAGATAACCCAAAAGAACCTCTTGTTTTTAGACACTGTTGTCTTGTTGCAAACTATTAAATAACACATATTTTTTGTTAATCAATCAATAAAATTTTATTTGTATAGCCCATTTCAGCAGCAAGGCATTTCAAAGTGCTTTACATCATATCAAACACAGAAACACAATGCAACATAGAATCAATAATCAAAACATGACATTAAGTAAAGTTCCATCATTAAATTTGTAATTGATTATGTTACAAATACAATTCTAAACAAGTGGGTTTTTAGTTGAGATTTAAAGGAAGTCAGTGTTTCAGCTGTTTTACAGTTTTCTGGAAGTTTGTTCAAAATTTGTGGTGCATAGATGCTGAATGCTGCTTCTCCTCGTTTAGTTCTGGTTCTGGGGATGTAGAGCAGACCAGAACCGGAAGACCTGAGAGGTCTGGAAGGTCTGGAATTCACTACATAAAGTTTTGAATATAGATCTCATTTGTGTAGTTTTCAAATCTCCAGCCTCACGTCTGAATCAATGTCTGTGTGTTTTACAAGTTTTCTTCCTACCTGGGCATCCTCATAGCTATATCGTCCAGGGTCCTTCAGGTTCTGGCTGGTGATTTCATAGCTATGCGAGTCCAGGTTGATGGAGCTGGGTGCTCCCTCTGCCAGAAACTCTGCCCAGATGTCCTGGACCCTCTGCGCAATATCTTGCTGGGGGACCTTCTTCAGACCCTGCACTGCTACCCAGAACCTGCAACGCAAATCACAAAAGACGAAGAGGATGATTTGGTCAAGTTTATTTATTTTATTGTTATCTTAAAGCTGCTTTTGACCGATGTTGAACAAAAGTTTGTACTTTTTTAAAATCCAAAGTCAAGACCAAGGGGAATAGAAGATACTAATGATCAACTACTTGAACTCTTTAATCAAAAGTAATCCTTCAATTAACAATCTGTATTTCTTCCTGAAGTGACTGGTTGCTATAAGTCATAAAAGTCCCATACTTCAAATCTGAACAAATGAAAAGGTAAACCCCACATGTGAACTAAACAAATGTTTCAAATGATTTATGAGTGTGACCTTGTTTTTGCCTTTGTGTTCTCCGAGTAGCAAATTGGACATTTCAAGGGTGAGCAACTTAACACTTTGTCTTGCTCTGCATTCGCTTGTTAGTCATTATCAGCTTTTGCCTCTTCACCTGGTAGTTGTTGTGTTGAACTTTATTCATTTAGTGCCTTTCTCTAAACCAAAGCTCAGAAAGTCGATTTAAACTCCTGTCAGGCTCTGAATGTACTTTAATGCGCTTTGTGAGGTTGTCCTCTTGGGAGCACTTTTATATTAAATCTTGAGACCGGTCTACATCGCTTTCATTTAGGCGATTGGTGTTTATTGTGTGTTTTAGGCTTTAGAGCTGTTGCTGCTACCAGACATATTGGTTAGGTGGAAAAAAGAAGTTATATAAAAGCATTTGGTAAGACTATTTGAAGGGGTGTGAATAAGACTGTCATAAGCATGAGCATGACACTAGTCATAGTCTTTATGAATACTTATGACTGTTGTCATGAAGTGTCATTTGGTAAATAATGACACTTTTAGTGCAAAGTTGACACTTTTAATTTACATTTGATGCAAGTTTTAATAGAACTTTGCATTAAAAGTGAAATTATTTACTGAATAAAGCAAAGTTGACACTTTCAATGAACTTTTAATGCAACTTTTAGTGCACCTTTGCATTACTGACCAAATGACAACAGTTTATAAACATTTATGAAGAGTTATTCATGTTCATGACATGTGTTATGTCATGTTTTTGACAGTCTCATGTCAGTTTTATGCACACTCCTTTAAAAAAAGTGTTACCAAGCATCTAAATGTAATTCTAATAGAATTTCTGTCTTAATTTGTTTTAGGCCTCTTGCTTTTAAATGTGTTTTTGTAATGTATTTAATTTAGAATATACTTAGAGATGGCTGAAAACAATGTGCAGGTCACTGGTCAGCCACTTTTAAGCCTGATGAGAATTACAAAATGAATTATTTTATATCAGTAAACGCACTATATGAAAAAGCTCCAGTGCTACCAACATAACCCTGTAGTCAGGATGACACTGCAATATGAATACTCAAATTTAGCATCAATGACATGTATAATTCAAATACATTTTATTTATAAAGCACTTTTTTTTAAAAAAAAGATTCCCAAAGTGCTGTATAAAGCAAAGACAAACCAAAGAATAAAAATCAAGACATAAAACCACATCATAAACAGACAATAAAAACATCAATTCACGCTGAGTCAAAAAAGCTATTACAAAAAAAGATGTATTTCATAAGAGACTTATAAACAGGAAGTGAAGATGCCCATCTAATATTCAAAGGCAGAAAGTTAAGAAGCCACAATAGAAAAAAATTCAATCTCTTCTCAATTTCCACCTAGTTTTGGGAACAACTAAAAGCAGCTGGTCAGATGATCTAAGGACTTTGAAATTAATTCTGTAATATAAAGTAAGCCAGTGAAAGGAGGACATGACAAGTGAGATCTGCTCATATCCGGGTACCAGTTAAAATACAGGCAGCAACATTTTGAGCAACCGGAAGACGTGAAAGGGATGCTTTACAGCCAAGCCATCTTGAAATAAAGGCATGCATTTTTTCCCAAGTCCTGCCACAATAAAACTGGCTTAATATAAAGCCAGAGAAAGGACAGAAATTTAAGGAAACTATACCGTATTACGCCAAAACATGCCAGTGGTTCATTCAGGTTGCAAAAAAGTGAGAAGGAGCTAGATTTTTAGAAGATAAGCAGAAGGTTGGAACAAAAGTTAGTTCCTCTGTTATATCATTTTGAGCTTTCAACCTCTGTCTGCATTGGAACATACTAGATTCTGAAACACTGGCAGCCTTTTAGACATCTCAGTGTTAAGGTAATGATCCGTTTTTTTTTTTTAAGACATGGAAATTTCTGTTTTTTGCCAGATGTACTAATTTCTACTATACAATGTCAAAGATAGCTCAAAATGTGAACTTTACAATGATTTTGTCTTTATTTTAAAATAAGAATACACTACTATTTCTCATGCTCCTCAAGGTCACTTCAATACCTATTAAAATAATGAAGGACAGCTCGCAACAGGAAGGCTAGAAAAAAGGTTTTCAATTCAGTTATTAGATCTATGTTATAGTTCAGAAAGAAAAATTGAAGTTTGCCCAAAGTCTATATGGGCAGTTCAGAACTTTATGAAAATATTTT
Organism: Xiphophorus couchianus; assembly: GCF_001444195.1. Taxonomy (NCBI): domain Eukaryota; kingdom Metazoa; phylum Chordata; class Actinopteri; order Cyprinodontiformes; family Poeciliidae; genus Xiphophorus; species Xiphophorus couchianus. The sequence goes on along the minus strand of NC_040242.1, from coordinate 6,138,287 downwards.
TTTAAATCAGCCGCAGATTCTGGCTACTGCATTTTTCATGATACTCCTACAAGTTATCTTTAATTAAAATGTTTTGGATAACATTTTGCAAATCTTCACTTACCTCAAGCTAAAAGCAGTTGTATAGCAGTAAATTGTACATCACAAGAGAACACTATATTTTCATTAGCTTGTTTAAAAAATGAAAAAAACTAAGTGTGCTCATTTAGACTAAATTTATGTTCAGCTAGACTAATCAGTTAAAGATATTTAAACATGAGAACAAATGTGTTTTGAACATATATTTTCAAAAACATCCACAAACTTCCAAGCAATTAAGACAACTGCTGTATCTCAAAGCCACAGGATGACTACCTCTAATATATTTTTTTCTCTCTATTGATCTGCGGACTGCCTCAGCAATATACAGAGAAACACCTCTAGGGTCTACTTTTCTGATTCACTCTCAGTTTCTCTAGAAATGCTCCAAAAGCTCCCTCGTAAAACCAAACACAATTAAGGGTTTAGAGACTGGAGTCTGAATTCTTGTGGGACAGCTGATGGTTGAACAGGTCTATATCGCTCCTCTCCATCTTGCTGCGTGTGCATTTCTGTGTTTTATCAGGCTCAGAGGCACCAACATCCTCAACTGGAGTTGCTCCTTCCCTCCAACTAACAGTACAAAAACACAAACATTTATTGCTGCTGTGAGCATAAAAGGCGAAACATTATGTTGTGTGTAAATCTTTTTGTCTAAATGAGGGATGAATTTAATATTTTCTCTGCAAATCAACAAACAGCTACTCTAAAATTAACACATTCATTAACGTGGAGGTGAAGATACACTTGCAATGAAAAAAAACAAAACACCACCACAATCTTAATACCATGCCAATGTACAAAAACAGTATTAAAAAAAGAGCTCTACTTCAGTGCTTCCACTGTACTTCAGCAGGCAAGCAACAAGGAGCTGCTCTTCAGATGACTAGGCAAGAACCATCAAGGCTGAGTTTTTCTCTAAAGGCTGAATTCTTGGAGCTCCAGAGTATTTAGAGAGGTGGACGTTAGCAGAGACATGTGGTCTCTGCCATGTTTATTTTTAAATACAGAAGAATGCCACAAGGATTATTCACAATTGGGAACTCAAGACAATTATCCATTGTACCAAGAGTGTGTGTTCACATCAAGGTCAGACATAGCAATATTATGAGAACATTTAACAAATGGCACAACCATTGGTCATCTAAACCAAACAGTATGTCTATACAAGCAACTTCTACTGTAAACTCAGTCAACTTACAGTGATTAAATTCATCACAGATAAATCTAAATGTAATCAAATCAAATGTAAGACTCCCTCTCTCATACCTGGAGCCTGACAAAATTTCATCTTTCAAGACAATGATCCAATCAAAGCAAAAGCAGAATATCATCAACATAGTGTCTGAGAAACAGCATAGTGTATTAATGGTTCACCAAAGACTTCAATCACTGCCTTGATTTGCAAATTAATAATATTTAATCATAATAAAGGTCAACTAAATTAGATTTGTAAATAAAGCTGGGCCACAAATTCATTACCAACAGCAGGAAATGATATTTACTTACACGAAAAAGAAATGGTTGTACGTAAGTGTAAATGGAAATATTAAATCAATGGATATAACTTTGAAATTATATGTTTCTTTTGCACATTTAGGTTCATGTTTTCAACAACTTATAATGCTTAAATAGAAAAAGGATGACAACGTTCTGAAAGACTGTAGTTGTAAAACTGATTGAAACATGTCCATTCATCCTGTTTTGACTCACCTCAGGTTTTCTGAGCTAAACTCTGACTCTAGGAACTTGAGGAACAGATCCTGTCCAGCTGGATCCATCAGAGCCTCCTCCAGGGAGAAACCCCACTTCTTTACCCTCTGCTGACTCGGTTCTTTGCTAGAAGAGATGAGAGAGGGTGGAGAGAAAATGAAAATAGTTTAAAGACTTTACCCATCTTTAAAAAAAACGATTAATAATAAAGTGGGGTACAGAAGAAGACAATATCTGAAAGAAAAGGTTGAGTGTTGGGTATTCTGTTAAACACCAGAAAAAAATCCATGCTAAAAAAAATGTATGTCTGTATTATGACAAAGGTTTAGTTTTGATGGAATATTAGTGACTGCAAAGCTCCACATGACAACGTTCATCAGGAATCACATTGCTTAGATTTCTACATAGAACATATTTTTCTGTGCTGAATCTTAATCGATTCGGATGAATTATTAAGATGCATTAAGCTTCATGATTATGTGTCTGCTCTAATTAATTCTTTCATTATTCAGTGAGGCCAGACGTTCAGAGCACAGTTCAACTTGTTGAAAGTAATGTTCACCAGCTACATTTCCTGTGTCTCTCATTAATAATTCAGCAAATTATCAGTAGCATCACATGGCTATGTGAATTTCTGGAACAGAAAGCAACATCTTTGATAAATCAAACTGAAGAAAGGATGAAGCAACAATTAAACAAATTAAACAAGAGAGTCTGTATTGAAAACAGGTTGTTAAAAAATTACCTGTTGCAACAGTCATTGGTTAAATTCAGTTGTCATTAATATCTTTGGAGACATAGTAAATACATATCAGCAACAGAGTGCATTTTATTTCATTAGTTTATCTAATGCTATTCTTGGTACAATAGGTATTGTGCTATTCATGGCTGCACATACACTGCATTTCTATACAGAACAAACTCTGCACTCTAATTACTTGTTTATTTCTAGATAGTACATAAATTACTCCAATGTGACATTGTTCAGATATCGACAATATTAAGACAATTAAATTTTTTATAAAGTGTCAATCAGAAGTTTTCACCCCCCTCAGGTATTTCACCCTTTATTCTGCAATTCAAACATGTTCAATAAAATACACAAATAGCCTTTGATGAATTGAAAAATCAAAAATGCCACATAAGAAATTATTGTACTTTTTTTTTTTACAGGAGCTGTATATTCATCAAATGTTTACAGTGGTACAAGAGGTGCACAAATTTATCACTTCAAACAAAGGCTTTGTGCCTTTAGCTAAGTTTTTGCAATAGGTTGGGCACTAAATATTGAATTTAAATTATGGCTTGAAGAGCTCTAATACCTTCTTCTGATTTTTTCTTCTTTTGAAAAAACAGTTTGACTCAAACCCCACCGGTGTGAGATGGTTTGAATGTCAAAGCAGCTAAAAATATTTCAAATGATTTAAAAATCGTTTCAAGTCACTTTTAAGTATCAGGAGCCCTGTCTAATTCATTTTGAGTTATTTATAATAAAAAATAAAAGAGCCATAATGTTAAACATCTGAATAGGAAATGTACAGATGTATTAAACAGTTTTTTCTGAGTTTCTGTGAATACTAAATGGCTTTAAGCAAAAACTGATGATTCTGCTTTAGTACCTCATCTCCAGGTCCCAGAGAGTGGGGTCATCACTGGTCCAAGGATTAGATGGTTCTGGTGTGGTTACAAATGGGTCATACTCCATGAACTGCTCTGTGTAGGTTATCAGGCTGGTACACAAAAACACACATGGATTAACACAAAAAGACGAGATAATAAAACACTGATACAGTTACTAAACTCTGGCACAAGTTGTGGTTCTGCAGGAACAAAAGTCTTCTAGTTGCCTCTCTCCTACTATGTTATGTTGTGTCATATTTGGTAAGATACTAAAATCAAATCTTGAACTCCTTCTTTAAAAAGCCTTTATGTACATATGTGCAAATATAGATGTTAATATTTGAATGAATCATAGTTAAAGGATGAAGCCAGGTCACTTTTTTAATACAGATGTAAATCAAACACAGTAGTGTCAATTGAAGAAAAATTAAAATAAAGAGAAAATATAAGAATCTCTGATAGCACTCCTCTGTTATCAACTATTTATGAAAAAATAACTCCACAAAGTAATAATGACTTCAGAATAAGTGTCCATCTTGTGTCTCTGTAACCAACCCATTCTTCATATTTTAAGAATTTCCTCTAAAATCAAGGCAGGCAGTAATAAAAAAATATATATATTTAGCTTTTGAAACTGAATTTTGAATTAACAAATTAATTGTGGAAGCAGAAGTAGCACCATTAGAGATGTAGTAGCAGTCTCTAACTTTTATCCCACAAGTGTTGTAAACATTTCTAAAGGTTTATTTTCTCCCTCTTTTTATTGCACATAACTGCAGTCACCAAAGGCTGAGCTGGAGCATCAACATTTTAAATGATCTCTATTCCTGTTGTAACAGAAGAAAATAGCATATGCTCAATGAATACATATATTAATTGAGAAAAAACAAAGAAAAATTTACTAAAACTGGCTCCCTACTGAGAAAAGCTGAAGTCATCTTCAAACTGTGCAGCCTGCAAAAACCTGGCTTAGCTCTTTAATATCTGTTTTCATTTTGTCTGTGAGGTGTACATTTCTTTACCTTTCAGCAACTTTAGACATTTTCAAACAGTGACGATCTAGCTGGGTGTTCAGAAATAAGATCTGTAAAGACAAAAATTCTGTTTATTTATTTGTATGATAAATAAATAAGATGTTTCTGATTTTGTTGGCAGAACCCATCTCTGGTTTGTGTTACTGTTTCATGAAACAACAGTTATTGTGATAAAAAGACACGCAGGATAAAGGTGTATACATTATGTCAACACCATTCTTACCTCTTTTTCTACATCATCTTTCGTCCCTTTTCGGCAGTGGTGTAACAAAGTGTGTATGGGACTCTGTGACTGTGTTCCCTCCTCCACCACACCGTACACTGACTGGATCATATAAAAAAGACAGCTAAGCAGGTTATTTGATTAAATGTGCACTTGGTTGTTCTCACATTGCTAGTGGGGTATTTTTTACATAAATGCCGCCTTGGGTTAGCACCTTTCTTGCATTTTTTTTGAGAATTTAAAGATGGAAGCATTTTTGCTAAAAAGCAGAAAGAACATCAAAAATCAACTTATGCACCGTCTGACTTGAGTTCAGTTTGAATTCAAATCAAACAGCCTTGGTTTCTGAAAAAATATCAAAATACAGCAAATGATCTTTGGTCACAGGGTGTGCCTGCTCAACATAGAGAGAGGCACATGCAAAAAACTACAATTTAACTAGAATTTATCAGAAGTATTTGTGTGTCAAGACTCTTTACTTCATACCTTCTTAACTCGATGAGGATTCTTCATGCGTCTGCATTTCCTTATGTCCATTTCTGTGGTGTTAACACATCCAGGCTGAAGGAAAATAAACATAAAATATTTTTTTCTGTCAATACTGGTGGTACATGCAGCACCTGAGGAGTTTCTGCAATGACACAGTGTAAAGATTGTAATTGGAGTCTGTAGATAATGGATAAGTTGGTCAAAAAAAGATTCACCACTGGTCTGTGGACGTCCCAGAAGGCTCTCTCCTGGCTGTCAAGGATCTTCCTCTCAGTTTTATCCTTTTTTCTGTCGATCCTGCAAGTGAGACGAGAAACAGTGGGAAACAAAACTTCCACCTTATCCTCATTCCATCAAAGATTCAAGTCCGAACTCAAGGATATGGAAGAGGAATAGTGGTGAGAATAAGAATTATTTTAAATTGTTTTAGTTTTTAAAAATGAAAATTGTGTAGGTTAAGAAACTGCATTATTGTAATGTTCCATGTACAATTACTGAAGTAAACACAGGGTTTTAGAAAGATCACTTTTCTTTTTCACATACTATAGTTATGAATGCTCACTTTGTGCTTAAATCTAAACATTTGCAATCAAGAGATGCAAATATAGGTTGAACAAATAAGTGGTGTGATGCTCTAACTTCTTTAAATCCATAGAAATCCTTTTGTAAAGTTATTATCATTGCCTTATTGGTGTGTGGAATATTTCCAGTGCTTGTTTAAAAATAGTTACAGCTCATAATTATTTGATAAAATCTGTCAAATTGTCCAACCTTTGGGACAACTTGGGAAAATATATTTTTTTACCTTCATGCTAAATGGGTAAGACGATTTTAAAGATTGTTCAAACATTTATTTCCTATTGTGTTTTTTATTATTACGGATAAATTGTGAAGGTCCATTCTGAATAGATGTTGATGTGAAAATACTTGATCATTTCTTCTTACTCCTAATGTCTATTTGTCTGTTTCTATTGTAAATAACTGAAGTTCATGCATGTTATATTCATGTGCTGACTTGGTGAAAAAACGTACTTGACCTGCGCCTCAGCCTGCATGTAGATAAACTCCCATTTTCTTGCAAAGGCCCTCTGTAGTCTGGCTAAATTCTCCTGTTGGGAATAAATAATAAAACCAAGATTCAAACTCTATGAGGGGTAAAGCCCACCTGCCTAAAGGTTGCTCAAAACAAAATAGTTGTAACTTAAAAGAGCATTTCTGAACTTACTGCCTCATAATCCGCCAGCTCCAGCCTCGTCTTATTCTGCATGGTCCGCTTGCACAGGTAGATAGCTGAGAAAAGAGTTTAAAACCAGGAATTTATCAGTAGAACATACCCATAATCCTTCAGCTCACGTGTGTCCTATTATCAGTGTAGACTTTTGGCTCATGAGCGCCTTTTCTCACAAGTAGATGTGCAGAGAATTATCAGTGTGAAGGTGTTTGACGATTTTTAAGATTTTAGATTAAGAAGATAATCTAAAATCTTAAACCCTCATCCAAAGCCATGAACCATGTGACATGGTGCAGGAGGTGGAACGGGATTGATTATTGGTCCTCTTCAAAACACAGAAGTGCTGGCCATGTCTCAGTGTTTTTCAGTAAGTATTTCTTTGTATTTACACTCAGATTTGCTATTAAATAATTTATAAGTATGTATATTAAAACAAATTAAGTTGGAAAACTTTTATTCTGTCTGTATTACATATACATTTTTACCAATACTAAGAAATTGATAGATATTGGCACTATGACAACACAATAAAATATATCTTCAACTACCATTAAAAAAACAATGTTGACAATGTTTTACTTTATTAAAAGCTCCGTTCACATTTCATATTTCAACATGTATCTATGGTAAAATTGACCAAAAGGGTTGCCCTAAACATCCCTTCCAGCAGCAGCAGACTAGACCTTAGTTACTTTTTTTATTTGCAAACATTTAGCCTGAAGCAAAGAGTTAACTGAGCAAACAAAAGAAACATGAGCAGATTTATTGATGTTTCTGTAAAATTACAAGCATTTAATGACATAAGATATGCTATTAACACATTTAACTTTTCCATTAGCCAACTTTTCTGCCATTCTTCACCACCATGCTGGTATGTTCAGCATAGCAGGTTTAGCATTAAACCTGAAATGTTTAATAAAATTACATGAATCTTCAACAGGCAAACAAGAGCTGTTGTCAGTACAACTGAAACAACTACAGTTATTTTGGTTGCATATCTTAAAAAGTTAAGTCCTCAGTAATTTAAGTGATTAAAGCAGTTTTTAAAAACTGTTTAAAAACTAATTTTGAGAAAGCGTCAATAGAAATAAAACAAACATTTGAAATCAGATTGATAATTAACCTGGACAAATTCATTGCAGACTACCTCTAAATGGGGTCTTGATGCTCTAAATGCAACCTTAATACATGTTGAGTGGGGTTGGATCTTTATTTAGCACATCCCAGTAGTGATTATCTTGGATGCATGTAGTTTCTAATTTGATCAATCTTAACTAGCCTTTAAAATACATTCAGTCTTTAAAAGGAAAATGTAATTTAAGGATCATGTAGCAACTGCAGAAGCAGCCAGATGCTCAAGTTACAACATCACAAAACAAATACCCTGACAGGCTAATTAGAAACCTTTTTATAAAACGAAACATTTTAAAACTGTGCCACGATATATGTTTGTTAAAGTTTATCCACACTTAAATTAGCTACAATTTAGAAAGACAAACACAGACTTGTACATATGAAGTACTACTTTGTACTGCTCCATCACATACAAAAGCTAATACAGTACATTGAAGTTATGGTTATTAAGTGGCAAAATGTAAAAGTCCAATGCTATAAATATTTTTTAGCACTGTATAACTATGTAGAGTCTATGTAAGAGGAATGTGGGGAAGCGAGGATTGTTTAGTAGGCAGAAGTAGTTCTGCTCTAACTGCTGATCATAAAGAAATGATGGCATCCTGTGAGAATCAAACTCATTCCATCTGAAGCTTAAAGCCTAATGAAGCTATGTGTTTGCATACTAATCAGGACAAACTGCATCAGCAGAATATCAGCATTAAATTCCCAATTTAAAGAAGTACTTCATTAAAATAAAACCCTAATTGATCATGTATTCTGTCTCCACCATTTCTTTCAAATATTTAAAAATATTCCAGTGTAAATTTACAAAGGGGTGCAGCAACATTTAAAAGTAAAGTATCATGGGATTGTCTTCTTTGGTCAATTCTTTCAGGCTTATGATGAGTAAGGGTATTCATTTTGTTTCAATGTTAAAATACCTGTTTAAATTACAGATAACGCACAACATATCAAATTAAAACTGAATTATGGTTTGAGATAATCTCATGCAAAGTGCAGGAATCAGATCTCATTTCTTCAAAGCAGTGAATCTGAAGCATTTAGACATTCAAATGAAGTAAAATTAAAATATTTGAAAAACGTTTGAGTTATTTAATGTAACCAGTCCTTTCTCTAGCAATATAGCCTTTTTGTCAGACCTGTTAAAAGGTTTTGCAAAAAAATAGCATTACAAGTTTGCACAAAAACATTAAATTGAAATTCATTACAATTTAACGCCATTCTTACCATAATCTGTGTTCTCAGGCTCCCAACAGTTGGACGGCCAGAAATACGGCGCCTAAAGCAAAACAATAAAAGAAAATCAGTTATCCTGCTTTGATCCAGACATTGAGACAATCCAAAAATATTTGGAAAACCAAAGAGATGACAATCACCTTTATTTATCTTTTTTTACTGTGACATCATACAATAATCAGATATATAAGATACAACAAAATAAATTACATCTGGGCCAATATGGTGTAAAGAATAACGGGTTGAACTGACTTAAGTATGTGCATACACTACCATGTGTTCTTTAAAAAAATACTGATTGACATTTTTGTATAAAAGGTTTGTGAATGTCCTTTCAGGGTGAGACTGTGAGTCTTGTCTCTTGATTTCTTTATTATGTGACTCTTTGTCTTGTGGCTTGTTTGCTTCACTTGAATCTGTATTGATGTCGTTTATTAATGTTTTTGGCCCCCTCCAACACTGCCTGCTTCTCCACTTCACTTTGAAAGACAAGAATGAAGGTCAAAACACCGCAGTGCACTGCTGTCTGCTTTAATTAAACTGCTGCTTCTGTTTTCAACAAAGCTCTACAGGAACAAAGAACATGCTCCACAGAGATAACACTGATCTTACCTCATACAGGTTTATAATTGAGGACATACACAAGTTATTTCCCTTTTGTATCATGAAATTCAAGAAAACAGAATTTGTGATTTCATTGCTTCTGCCAGCTGTGATCTGTGATGAATCAAAATCCATCAAAAAAGTGTAACTTCAGATGGAAATTATTGTGTGATTCATTTGAAAACCAAAAAAAAATCTCAAACTCAGACCAAGGGTGTAACTTTGTTGTAACTTTTGTGCCCCTGGGGCCCTAAGCGGCTGCTTATGCCTTGGGCCGGCTCTGCTCCAGTCCTATCTTGTTAGTAAAGAGAAGTTCAGAAGACTCGGATCATTCGTGAATGTCTCATCACTATATTGCAGACTTTTGGACACAGTGTTGTCCCATATATGCGACACGTTAGTCAACACCTCCGCACAATAATTCAGCGCAGTGAGTGACTTTTTTTTCATCACAAATGCTTATGTATCTTTGTACAGCTAGCTTTGCTAACATCACGTCAACGGAGCTTACTTTTCTAAGTGACGTAAAACGTTAGACGTAGTCCAAACCGTCTGTGAAAGAGAAGCGCTGCAGAATTAGCTGTCGCCATTTGATTTCTTATGATTTATGCAGCGCAATTCTATTACTGACGATTAGACAGACATCTTCTGCCGCTCAAAGAAAACCACTGCGCATGTCAGAGTGCCGCGTGCGAGTGAAAGGTGGGGAGGGGGAGAGTAACAAACACATAATTGGTAAGTCAAGTTATTGCTTGCATTTTAATCGGTGCGTTTTGCATCCAGTGAAAACAAACATGTTAACAAATAAACTGGACAGTATGCTGTAAGTTTAGTGATATTTCCACAGTTGCGGTCTTGACTGGTCCTCAGCGTCCGAGGACGCATCATTTTAGACAATTTCAACATATTTTAAATTCAAAGAAAAAAAACACGATTGCATTGTATCAAACAGTTGCAAAACTAACATTTTAATACCTTTGGTGTAATATTTTGTTGATTCTTGCTGTAAAATTGCAATAAAAGTGCAATAAGGAATTATTATTAAATTCAAAGGCTTTCTTGAATGTTCAAAACTTAATATGTGAGTACATTTACACAGCATCAGATATAAAACAATATTTTTCCCCTCTTTAATAAGCCTTTGTTCTCCTGGTCCTCTTATCTTGTTACGTTTTCTTTGAACAATGACTTTATTGTTAAGGTTAGGCACATTTTCTTTTTGCTCTCGTGTTTTCTCTGCATAATTGATCTTCCTTCTCACCTGGAAGCGGTATAAAGTTCCATCATCTTTGAGGCACAGCACGTGATCAGAGATGGGAAAAAAGTATCCCTGAGCTGCCATCAGACTCCCGATGTGCATGGCTTCAGCTGAAAAAAAAAAGTGTACTAATCAAACTGTTCCGTTGGATCTGAGGCACAGTCTACAAACGTGGTAATGCTGAACAGTCATTAACAGCTATAGCTTAAAATAAGAGTCAGATTCCAGGCATCTACAAAGGACTTATTTTAGCTTTGTACTCTGGGGTATGCTGGTTGAAACACTGATTTATTAAACAAAGCTATGGTCAATTAAACAAAAATCATCATCATTACTTTCCTGGATCAGGGCATTATCACTAAATAATGTTAAACTCTTAACTTCAGGGTTTGTATGCATTTTAATGATAAAATTTCTCAATTTGGTGTTCATTTTCCCTGCTCTTTCAAGCAATTCTTGAAGCACGAAACATAAATGCATTATGAATATATTACTACAGAGGACACAATTTAAGATAAAGCATCTACGGACAAATTGAATAGGGAATAAAGTGAGAAATACAAATATTTGCGATACTTTGTTCTTTTCCAAAATTACTTGGAAAATAATATTCCTATGTAAAACTCCATAATCTAAAGACAAAACTATTTGTGTAATCTGAGCTACAAAAATATTCTGCAAACATTCAAAAGTCTATGAATGTTTTGTTTATTTTAGACATTTCAAATTTGAAGTGTTTGACTATTAACGCAAATATCGTTTTGTGAGCATACCTGGATCCTCTATGGACAAATTCTTCATCAGCCATTGTACTATCTCTGCACCTGCATAAGAAAATAAAACCATGTGATTTGCATAATTAAAAATAATTTTAAAGATTTTGTCTAAGAGGCAAAAGAAAATACAAAAAGGAGCTTAATTAAATAAATTTTACTTTGGCTACTTTTGGGAGTTTTGTAACATCCCTACACCAATTTCAGAATTAGAAAAAGGGAGAAAAATATATAAAAAGATGAATGATGCTGCTAGCACATTAAGAATAGCAGAAATAATTCCTTAAAATTTCATGCATAGAAGATCAATATGTTGTAATGTGTATACCTCACCTAGACAAACCTAAAGCCTAAAAAGCCTTTTTGTTTTTCCCGGAGAGAATTATCTCCTTTTTGCTTCCCTGCTGCTCTCCTGAATTAGATGCTGTTTAATTTCACATTATTCATTAGTTTCCCATTCTAAGGCACACAGATGCAAACGTTTCAGCTTCTTCTCTACACATTCATCCACTGCTGTGGTAATTGTGTTTATTGACACACTCAGTTCATGGCACATTGGGTAATACATCTTGCATTGAGACAATGGCACAGAAAACAGGGAAATGTTAAAAGCTTCTCTTTGTTTCCATTGTTTGTTTAAGATGCTTCATAGCCTCCCACAATGCATCATTCCTGCGATTTCCAAACACATCCTACCGACAAGGTGGCCGATATACAGTACATCCCTATCACAGTTCAACAAGCTTGTGGTGTCTTTTATATCTGATTTTAAACTGTATTTACAAATTTTAGCCAGCAACATTCACAGCACTGACAGCACTGAAGCAGATGAAAGTTGACTGCCTTCCTTAAGGGTCCTTTCATAGTAGGAGGACATTACTCATTCCATTCCTGCTCTTACAGTTTCTTTCCCAAACACTTAATTACATGTTGTCCTCCCACCTTCTCTTCAGCTATGCAGATATTTTGCTGTGTAGTAGGTGCAGAGCTTTCACATAACCAGAATGAAATGTAACTAAAGTGAAATGGTGTGACTCATGTAAATATCTGCTTTTTTTTTTGTAATGTTTGTTGTTATTGTTGAGATGGTCGTTTTTAGTTTCCTTAGTTGAACCCACTCTTTTTCTCTTCTGTGTTTACTGACTTAATCCCTTTATCATCATCATGGCATGTCCAATTTGCTGCCATGTAAAGTATCTAGACACATAATGCCATTTCAGTAAACTGCCAGAAACGGCATAGAAACAGGTTTTAGTTTATGTCACCTTAGCTTTACATTTGATTTGCTGTGTTGCTGCAGGTCATATTTTGGCAAATATTCTCTAGACATTTCAGTTAAATAAAAAATACTTAATTTATTCCAAATGAAAATGAAATGTTGCAACCCTGATTATCAAAGTATCTTTAAAGAGTCGTTGTAGATGGTGTGAGCAGGAAGGAGTAGGCAAGGCTTCTGAACAAAGACTGTAGCTGTATAAAACTTTCTAGACTGTCATGAGAAGTTAATACCTCAACTTCAAGACAGCAGACATAGAACCAGTTGTTGGTTTGAACTTCTTTCTTTTCTGTCTGTTCTTTGATTTCGCTCTGCATCCATGAAAGCTCCACTTCAACTCCTTATGGTTTGGGGTTGTAACCATAACTTGTTGCCACAGTTGCACATACATTCTAACTGTCCTAAGGTAAAAAAAAAAAAAGAAAAAATGTAAGAGTAAAACGCCTTCCAGCTGCTCAGGATTCAAAACCAGAGGGAACATGCAATACCTCAACCAAAAAGTTTAAATGTTCAAGCAGAACTTGTCTCTGAACCCCTCAAGAGATACTTCAGTATTGAGAAGGAGAAAAACATAGCTCTTTGGTTTGTGCAAAACTTTGAAGGACTCCAAGTTGTGTTGGACTGTTGCAGTGAAAACAGAGGAGAAAACTCCATGCAATGAAACTCACTGTTTTACAGAGGAGCAGAAAAAAAGCTTCTGCAAACAATAGAAGGGATGAATTCTAAAAAAGAAAATCACTTTGTTTGATCTTTCTGGGCTTTCAACATCTATTTGCTATGGAACATGTAGAGTATGGAAATGCTGGCAGCTTGTTAGAAGAATTACAAAGGTAAGGAATGTTTACAATTTCTAAAATAAAGAGATTGGTTAAACTGAAATATCAGACTTTAACTTTGAAGTCAAGAACACACAAACAGCTTAGCAGCGTCATATTGATGTCTGCTACAGCCCATCCCTTCATCTTAACATTTCAGCACTCATTATGTAAGATAAGATAAAATAAATCTTTATTGTCATTGTCACAAGAACAACGAAATTTAAAAAGTGCCATCAGTCAGTGCATATGCTTAAAAACAAAAAATAACTGTCTCACAATTCACACACAATGTAATCAGTCGTAACTATAAGATCAGAATTTAATATTTGTGGAAAATTCCCAAGTCAAAAAGATGACCTTATGTTTTATCACATTATGCAACAATATGACTTCAAATTGGGTAAATGTTTGTTTCAGCAGCTACTTGATTTCGATATCTTTATCGAAACCAAATTAACAGATTCGCACATTTCGAAAAACATAACAGCAAAAACTTCTGGCACATTTTGTTTGAAAGTCATCTTAAACATTCAGTTCCAAACTGGAAACCAAACTGGCTTCAGTTTATTTCCCCAACTATTCTTCTTTAGCTGCTGTAGTAAAATTTCACATTTGACAGCGCCGCCGCTTTGGCTCCAAAGATACACAAAGATCATATATATATGTTTCTATCACAGAAGTGAAAATGTAAATGTAGCTTGTCAAGTTCTGGGTCTTAGTCAAATTCCTCTAGCTGGTCTTTTAAATAATCATCTTCTAGCCATGGCTTAATCATTTGAGATATTTTCAATAAAAGTAGTGTGAAATCTCAATTATGTCAAATTAATTCATTAGCAACTCAGGAAGCATTTCAAGGAGAAATAGGAAGGTAACACTGAGTGGCTCCAAAATTTCGTATTTCAGAATTATTTTATAATTTACATAACATTTATAAATTTATAACATTTTATGTTAGAGTGTGCAAAAAAAGCATTCCTAGAAGGTATTAATCTTGACACAATAGTTTAGCCTACGGTTTCCTAGAGTAGGAGAATTTGGCTTACTGGCAGGTTTAAAGCAGGGCAGTAAGTTGAACTATTCACAGCTGACTAGTGAGTTTTGTTGGAAAAGCCATATTTAAAAAAATAACTCTTTTATGACTAGAAGTCATTTTGATGGCGACCCATTGAAAAGTGTTAAACTTGTTCCCTCTGACAAGTTACAGAGGAATAAAAAGAGAAAAGAGGTTTTCTCACAGCTTTTAAGCTTTCCAAGAAAAATGCTGAACTAAAGAACTGAGCATTCCCCAGGATGTCGTTTTGTCTGTTCACCAGACATTTACTGTCATCCAGTTGTGTATCTCTGCAGGTAATGTTTGTACCATGCAGAGCCTGTCAGTCCAACTCTGTCATTTCCGCCAAATACTTTCTTCACTCCATTTCTTACCTGTAACAACACTGGGGATCTTAGTCATGAAACTTTTGACGGTTCTGATGGGCAGGCCTTCTGTCTCGTCCTGGATGAGAGTGACAATATCTTCAATCTGAGGAGAAAAACACCGAAGAAATTGAGAAGGCGAAACGGCTAAACATGAACAAGCCAAATTGTTAAAAAATAGGATGTTTTAAGTGGGCTACTATTTAATATAAAGTTTGCTTATTGGCCTAATTTCACCTTAGTTCAGCCTCACCATGCTGCATGTAAAAACACGCAAACAGAATCTACTTAGGTGCATAAAGTTTTTTATGAAGTGCTGCCAGAATGCATTTACTAGGACATTAGTCTCTGTGTTGGTTAGCCATACTCTAATTACAAGTCTGACATATACATTATTTACACTGTGGTCATAAGGTGACTGATTTTGAATTGTTAATTTAGTGTACAGGTAATAGTTCATGATTATTAGACCAGAAGAAAAGCTGAATATAAGGAGGGAGATGTGTGTCCTGCTGACTTTCTGTGATTATGCGACGCCATTAAACATCATCTCCCAGCATAAGATTTTTATTAAATCTTTGTTTCAGAAATGTTTCATAAGAACCAACTACTCCATATGGGGATCAGAGCCACATTTAATGCAAACAAGTTATGATATATCAAAAGGGAAGAAAAGAACCTGATAAAAATTGTGTGAATCAATGAATGAATTTTAATATAGTTCTCTTAGTTGATGTTAAATGGAGGTAGAGGAAAAAGAGGCACCTGTAGAAGGAAAATGTCTGCCATCGCTTCATATTTGTCGTCAGTCATCTTTTTTGTGGTCAGTTTACTTTTCCCACTGAGACCACAGAACACTGTTACAAGCTCATAAAGAGAAATTTTCTTCTGTGACTAAAGATTTCATCAAAGATGGATGATAAACGGTGGGAACTCATCTTAAATGAAAGTCGTTTAGTTCACGATACATATTATGCGTTGCTAAGCCCTAAATAGACCGTCCAAATTTAATTTGAGGACTTTATTCTCATTAAAAACAATAGCAACATAGACTATCAAAACAATACCGTCTAGAAACACAACTTACTTGGTTTGTGCAGACGTAGATATTGCATGAGGCAGAGTACAGGCGGCTAACACAAAGCCCAAAACAAAGACATTTATATTCCTTATGGGAACATTTTTCATCTCACATCTGCACCATGTCTACCTCTCATATTCCTTTGTTGTTTTAGTACCAAGCTCATGAGTTATTGATAGGTTTTTATTTTAATTACAAATATAAATACTTAGGACTGTGAGAAACTATGGTCTGTTCTTGGAGTCTGTGTGCCTTTAGCAGCAGGAAGCAAGCCGAATTGGGAGACAGATGGCCTGAAGATAAGAGTGACACCTAACAGGAGACATCAAAGACTAAGGGTCAAAGTTTTATGACCTAGAGGGACACGAGAACTGAAGTTTACAACCCAGAGGGGGACAGGAGCTGATCCAAAGAATCTCGGAAACTGGAAATGCAGAATGGCGCCATTGTTTAAGTAGTGACTTGTGACTGACTCTATGTTGACAACTGTGTTTTGTGTTTGCCGCTCCTTCTATGCAAATGATTTGTAACTTAAACCACGCCTCAATGTAATAAATATGCAATTGCAAAGGAGCACGTTAGAACTGGTCCGGAGACAGAGATAAGGAGATGTCCCTGGGCAGAGTTCTACGTTCAATTGCAAGAAATTTAACCGTCTCTCTGTGTTTTTATTTTTGTCCAGCGAGAATATCAGGTAATAGATTTGACATTAAATATACCCTGAGATTTTTCAATAAAAAATAAACACTTCAAATCAAAGCAGGCCACAGATTTCATTAATGTAAGCATTATTTGTTTTTTACCCTCATCTTTGGATTCATTTAGCTCTGTTTAGTACAATGATACCCTTCAGCCTATCTCGGCTTTTGAACTGGATTAACTTCTGAAATCAAAGTTCTGTTCCAGCATCTGGAGTGTTCATATACAGAGTAATCTGTAACTCAATTGTCTTTGCTCTGATATACAACACAGTCCTAATTAAATTGGACCTCTCTAGTTACAGAGTACTAGCATTTCATAGCGATAAGCAAACAGAACTATCACATAAACTGAGATTTGTAGCTTAGATACGGGCATTCTTGTGATATAAGATGGATTTCAGTTGAACAGTTCATGCTTGTGGCCCTTTAATGAGCACACAGATGTGGAATAACATTCCCACTTAATAACATTCCCACTTTGTACTGAAGTACTGAGATGATACTTTGATGTACTTTGGTTTTGATTGCAAGGTTGACACCGCCTCTCTGCACAGATGCTTTTTGTCTGCGTCAGAGAGTGGGAAGTGAGAAGATGGTCGCTTTGGAGACAGCTATCGCAAACTAACACACCACTCAGCAGCTATATTTAAACCCTGAATCAAATGCTGACCTCTGAGGATGAGAAAGGGATCTGTGTTTTTTTTCCTCCCTCAAGTGCACTTGATCAAAATAAATTTCATTGGAACAAAAACATGTGCACACTCGGACATGCATACAACAAGCTCTTAATGAGAACACATTCAGATTCACTGGGGTCTCACCAAATGTGTTGGATGGTACATTTTCTGCAGAGTTGTGACCCTTTAAGCTTTAGGGATATAATGTGAAAGCCAGTAAACAGTAGAGCACGCTGCTATAGACAATTACTGTACGATATATTTAACCAACAGAAAATGTGTCATTTTTTTGTTACACTAATCAAGTAGTTCATTTTATTTCCTCATAGATAGTGTGTAGTCATGAAAATAGTCCCCACTAAAATTTAGCTTTCACAACTGAAAACATGGTTTCTTTCTCAACTTCTGTAGATGCCACTTATCCAGGACGTCGCCTCAGCGAACTTTTGCAACCATGTCACAAGTATTTTCTAGTTTTTTCTGACAAAACATAAAATTGTTGTAAAGTTTTTGAACCTACTACATCAAATCTGCCTCCTGTGCCTGTCAGGTCTATGGGGGAAACCAAGATATATTTATTCTCAGTGATACTTTCCAAATTTGTCCCCAAGCCAAAACAGATTATTTTAGTCTCCTCCCAGAGTTTTAGATCCACTCTGGGGTCTTCTTCCTTTGGGAAATTGCTGGAAAATCTTCCAAAAAAAGGTGCCCAGGAGATGTAAAGGTACTCAAACCATCACAACAACCGATTCTGGTGTGAAAGAGCAGCAGCTCTACTCCAAACTCCCTCTGGATGGTGGAAGATTTCAGCAATTTTTTTAAGTCCAGTCACCATGTCGAGAAAGTTCTCTTCACTCACTTGTATCTTTGCTAGCTCTTTAACAGGTCATATGAGCTAGCAATGTACCTGGTTTTAAAAATTGTTGACTTATGTGTATTATAGCATGTTTAGTCAATATGATCATGGTTGTATTTGTATTTTTTTCTCTGTTTTATTATATTTTTCTGTTTTCTGCTTGAGATTCTTCCGTATGATATTCTGTTGTATGATGTTTTAATGTTTTCTGAACATGTCGTTGAAAATGAGAATGACAGAGTCAAGGATTTCTCAAATATGCATGAATGAGTCAAAGAAAAATGTGTTTGATGGCTGAACAACATTATAATGATGCTCAGAAATAATAGGGGAAAAAACCCAGGTGATAGTTAAGTGTTTTATTCCAAGTTTAAACAAGCTTATTTTACCATGATTGATTAAAAAGGGCTTGCAGTTATAATTACACTATATTATGTAGTTTCTTAGCCTGCTAAATACATTTCTCAGGATTAAAAAAGGGGTAATTTACGGAACAAAAGCTCAAAAGCACATTTTGTTCACTTTTCAACTCAGATGCTTCCAACCAGGGTAAGATTTAAAAGAAAAGCATTCCTCTTTTACCTCACTGGCCATCAGACTGCTCTTACTCTCCTCGTCTTTTGTTGTCCAAGAAAGAAGCCCAACTGGACAAGCAGAGGCACAGGCTGCTAAACGCTGTGCTTCACAATCAGTATGATTATAGGATTCTAGGGACCTTGATGGTGAGGGGAAAAAAGCTCAAATGACTTTAATGGTTTCTGCTGTCATGACCGATCTATTTCTTTCCACCAAAACAGCTTTGCACAGCGAGCGTGTTGCAAATTACAACAGAAAATGAATAAGACAAACTAATGAGAAATTAATTAACACTTCATTTTGTAAAGGCAAAAAGCTGTTTCATACGAGAGGAAGAGAAAAGCAACCCTGGAAGAAAACCCGTTTGCGGCGACAAAAATTTTGATGGAGAGCTTCACCTTCCAGTAGCAAATAAACCCCAGATCTATAGCCAGAGTTACAGTGGGGTGGTTTGGATTAGAGCATGTGCTTGAATGGCCCAGTGCAAGTTCAGCTCTGCATTCAACTTAAAATCTGTGGGAAACCAGAAAAGCGATGATTACAGATACTTTAAATCCAATCTGACTGAGCATTCATTTTGGGGAAAACATTTCTACATTTGCAAAACTGACGGGTCTACAAAGTATTGACCAATCTAAATACAAAGACCACACCATAGTGTTGGATCTTTTTATTCTCTTTATTTTCACGCCACAATTAAGCAACTTTTTATGATTGCCCATCAAACACCTCAGAATATGTGTTTGTCAAAATGTGACAAAATTTTAGGGCCGTGAATATTTTTTCTAAGCCAATATACAATTTCAAAATTTTCTCATATGTGAGTTGCTTGGCTGTCAGTTTCTACATCAACTAATTTACCCAATAAGGGCATTTGAAAAGATAATGGCCTCCTCAGCTGGTCATATAAACTTATGCCAAGATGCCATAACAACTTACAGCTTAGTCTGAAGCCTAGCATGCCCTCTCAAATTCATGCAGTGCAGGCCAACAAAAGTACATGTTAGTGTAAAGCAGCCCCCCTCTGAATCCCTGACCCTGAAACAGCTGCAATTAGCCTTTCTGGGCACAAAGGAAAATCTGTGAGAGAGAAGACAGACTGTCTTCATAATGAAGCAGGTATACATCCTGCTGAGAGAGAAAATGTCAGCCATGGCCACAAGGGCCAACAATTTCTGAGCTGTGCTACCTACCTAGGCACTGCATTTTAGTGGAGAAAAGAAAATTAGCTCCTCTGAGCCATGAGGTTGCACATGCTGCCTGATCAATGGCTGAAAACAAGCAGACACAACTAGCAATCAAATAGACTGCACTACAAACCACATTTGCATACTTCATTTCTTACTCCGAATTTTCAAACCAACAAGTTCTTATGATTCCCTTGTCAAATGTAGGGCATGCTTTTCCTCTAATTTCAGTATAAATAATAGGCTGACTCACCAAATGCTTGGTTACACAACATCTTAAGAGAGGTTCTCAAAAGAAATGCTACAGGCAGATCCAAGCAGTGAAATCACGACTGCAGCCAAACTTGTAGCCCACTTTAAACTGCCGGCATGGACACTGAGTGCACTCTATTTCATAATCTGTGAAGAAACTCAAAATCTGAGTTTTAGCAAGAGGATTTATCACAACAAATATCCTCATAATCATTTAAATCCAGCTGCTTATGAAGATAAAATTGTGTGTGGGTGTGTGTAGGCTCACATTTTATTCTCCAAGTGATTAAAAAAAAAAACTGTGACAAGTTTAAGTACACCTCAACTTAAAAAAAAAAAATATTAAAACATTAGTACATCTGCAAATTATCTTCATAAGTTCCTGCTCAATCAACTGATTGCAGCATGTTTCTCAGTGCTTTCAATGGCACTTACAACACTCACAAAAGGTCAAGAGCCCACAAAAGGACTACGGAATAGGAGAGTGCAATTATTGAGAGCAACCGGAAAAGATGGAAGGTTTTATAGCTGCAATTACAGCTGCATTATATTTCTGTCCGAGTTATTCCATTTTTAATATCCACAATAGCTTAGGAAAATCCAATGAAAAAATATTTTCCAAGTCATATAATAACAATTTATCTTTCAGCTCTTTAGTGAAAATAAAAAATAAATTATGAGTTTAAATACACCATTGAAGATTGAGGGAGGAGTTACTTTCTGACATCAGCATTTTTCTACAATTTAAAACTTCCTGCCAGTTTCCTGCCTCCTAGAGTCAGAGCCTAAAGGTTTCTGTGAAGCCACATATAACACTTTCTTCACTGTAAGCCACATTACAATCTCACACAATTTTAAGATTAGGACTCCCAAAACTCATTCCAGAGATTTTATTTATTCATTATATGCATTGTACAGCATTGCATTAGTCTTTTTGCTAAAAATTATCCAAGAACAGTGTGTGTGGGGAGTTTGTTTTTCCTTCAGATGCAAGAATAAAGCCACTTTATGAAATGTCTCTCTGTATTTCATGATTTCATAAATATATATTAAAATGATCTTAGCAAACTGGAATTTTAGCTACAGACTAAGTCCAAAATATGAGCTCATAAAATCCTTTTATGCTGCAAAATGAAAAACAACTTTTTTCCTTTTAGAATGCACTTTTTCTAATAGAGCCTAGATTTTTAAAAAATCTTTCAGACCATCTTCGTTCTTAAAACAAGACAAGACTTTGAAGTAGAGACAAAACATTCTGTTTTTATTGCAACTTATTCCTATAAAACTAATGCAACTTGTGTACATGCATTTTAAAAAGATTCATATTCAGTTCAATTGAAATTAACATGCAATTCATCTTCAAATTCACATATAATTACATACATATTCAATTAAAAACACATAGCAGCCAAATTCAAGCAATCATTAAATTGCCATTTGCACGCACAGTCAAAGGACAGCAGTCTCTTCACCAGAATGTCTATGAATAACCAACATCCTCAGAAAAGCATGTGAATTTGACATAATCTTATTTTTAACCTCTAAACCTAATTTAGAAAATTTGATTAACGTCCTTATTTCTAGCAGCTTAGATAAGTGTCATGATCTAAGCTGCTAGAAAAAAAAAATAAAAATCACCCAGCCCCGTTTGTTACCATACGCTTAAGTTTTATCATACCCAGAACCAATTCCTGATCACCTCTTCATCATCAGGAGATTCTTTGAGTTTGGTTTTAAAATCAAACAATATGTATTGTCACCACATAGGACTTGAAGGAGATGAAGCCAAATTTTTGGGGTTTGTTTTTCCGAATTACAGCTTTCAAAATTATTTCTAAATTGTTTACAATGTCTTCAAAATTCTACTATGTACCAGTGTAATGTTTTATTAATGAATCTTATTTAATTGTCTACAAAATTAGCATTTTAAGTCATTAATTCAGTTACTCCATGAAGACAATGTAGTCACTGCAATTTGTGGATATTTTAATGTCCAACTATTTGAAGGTTATAAAAAAGGTTATCATTTTAACCTGAAATAATGTCTTGTGTTACTGTTGCATATCACTAATGAGATTTAATATGTAAAAATATTAATCACATTTTCACAATATATCATTACTAGGAAATTAAATGCATATTTTGTATTCAGATGTACAATAGTGAAGTCCAGATTACAAATCTTTTTTCAAACGGAAATTGCTCAAGTCTGAGCACACCAATATTGTGATTATGCTTCCCTGAGAATTTGACATAAAAGTACTTTATTCATATCTCATGCAAGACAATATCCTTCTTCATTTGAGACAAGAATCACCATGCCAACTAGGCAAAGGTAAAATTAGCTGCAAATATATTAAATGTGGTGACTTCCATCAAAAATTGGTGTGTGTGTGTCATGTTAGTGCACACCGTCACACAAAAAATGACTTGAGGTTTTCAGAGTGGGTGTAATGACTCATCAGTGAGGTGGTAAAACTGATCGCCTGAGGAGAGCACAGGTTCACGTCTGAAGGTCAGAAGCGGCGGCTGTGTGACAGCGATGATGAGTCCTGCTGGTTTCAGCCCGATGCATCTGGCAGCAGGGCGACGCGACTCTTAATGGAAGCATAATGACAACAGGATGGCTTTACCACAGCTGATCCCACCCCAAAGTCATTTTTCAGGCTTTTCAAGTGAATGTTAAGATTTGTCTTTGCAAAAATAGAGCTGCAAACCATTTAACAGTAGTTGATCGATTTGCGTATGGATGGAGGGGAAAAACATCAACAATCTTTCACTTTTTGACTTTGATAAAATGAGAGAAAGGCTGTAATTTGAGCAACGGTGTGGAGCAGATTAGGGAGAGAAACGTAATAATTTGTCACAATGAATGCCGTGCAATTCATCTAGAGTGGCCTGTGGAAAAATAACGATTCTTTAAATCTGCATAATGGTGTGTATGACTTCGGCAACCTTGAAAAGTGTTTTCTATTCTGAATACAAATGCAGACTTTAACACCTACAAAATTAATTTTAAAAATCTGCTTAAAATAAACCCCAAGTTTGTTGTAAAGCTTTTTTACGTATTGAGCTCTATTTTCCCATAACTGCAAACTGCAATAAGCGTAACTGATGTTTTTGACATTGACCAACACAGTGCAGAATATAAGAAAGGCTATGCCAGATATTAAGTTTGTTTTAGAAATACAAATCTGAAAAGTGTGGCATGCATTTGTAGTCATCCTCCCTGAATCAAGAGATGTTCAGTGAAATTCTAGTTCATTCTTTTCTAAATTGGTCAGGCTTAGTTTCTAATACACTGAGGGAAACCTTGCTAGATCATTCACTAAAAATAGTGAATGATTGTAAAGTTAGCCAATAAAAAAAAAAACAATTTAAAGAAGATTGATGTTTGTCTGACATTAGAAGGTTGTCCATACCACTGGACGGTGAACAAAAACTTGTCAGTAAGCCTAAACAAAACAATTCTACTTGGTCATAATTGCATGATAATAAATAATGCAAATTTGAAAGAGTTCAACTCCAGTCACAGGAAGTGAATATGAGTAATATTCTGCATGAAAGTTGAGAAAGGGCACCGATTGCCGTTGGAAACAAATCTGGAAATCCATCCCTGTTGAAATCCCAAGAGAACAATTGCTTTCATTGTAAGTGTCAAGCCATGTTTTTAGCCAATTCTCAGTGGAATTTAGTCCTTTGTCTCTTTCTAAAAACAATTCTTCTCATTATCAGCGGAGGGGTGCTGGTTTAGAGGCCTGCTCAAAGACTGCGACACTTTTAATGGTCTGTTGATCAGGTTCGCCCTTGAAGAACAGTCACAAACTAAAGTGTAATGTGTGGCCTCATAACTCAGTCTGGTCCTCTTTTTAATTGGTTTCATTGATTGCTTGTAGTTTTATAGATTTATTTCAAATTAAAATACAATGTTAGCATACACAACTTAATTGTAGAAAGATAAACATGTTAGACATTGAAAATTGCAAGTCTGCAGATTCTCCACCTGAATGCTTGGTCACTTAAAAATATCCCAGGAATAATTAGAGAAATATTCAAAGTTTCTCATTTTCAAGCAGAAGCTGCAGCTGAGATCAACAGATCTTTGTTTCATCCTTATGACAGGAAATGTTAGCATCATTCAAAGTTTGCTTAAATTATATTTCTAACCTCAATGGACTGAAACGTCTCACCAATTAGTGGAAGCAGCAAAATTGATCCAACAATCCAAACCAATTATCTCCAACTCTCTACAATCTGACATTATGCAGCTAAGATTTCTACTCGTCTTTCTGACACACTGTTTACGCAGTTATATGCTCCACTAAGTTTTTAAACACATTTTAATTAAAACTGTATGAAACAATGTAGTTTTCATTCATCTCAGATGTGCTTAATCGTTTAGAAACTAGTGAGATTTAAAATTATGGAGAGATGGCTGTGGTCCCATCAACTGAGCAGAAGTTAAAGTGAATTTTCCATGTTTCACTACCAAATTCTACAATTATAATTTTTTCCCTCCTTTTCCCAAACCACCTTCAAAATTTCTGTTGGATCATAAAGCCTAAAATTCATCCCATCTGATTAAAATGAATGGACATTCTTTTTAATCAGATGAAATTATTAAAA
This sequence comes from Xiphophorus couchianus, assembly GCF_001444195.1. Taxonomy (NCBI): domain Eukaryota; kingdom Metazoa; phylum Chordata; class Actinopteri; order Cyprinodontiformes; family Poeciliidae; genus Xiphophorus; species Xiphophorus couchianus. Next base: position 6,113,426 of record NC_040242.1, on the reverse strand, counting down.
TGAATGAAAGTGTCTGGAGAACTTGACCTCAAGTGAAGGTAATTTAACTATTTGAATCTGGTTTGTCAGCAGGAACACCAGAGTTGTATGGATCCTAAAGTGTAAAAGTCACGATTTGTGTGCTGTAAAGAAAAGAGACCACGATTAAACAGATTTTTTTTTTTAATCACAGCCCTCTTCAGATCACTCCACAGCTTTTGTACTGGACTCTGAAAAGCTTTTAAAAATATCTTCTTCTGATCAAGTGATTCCTTTGTTGATTTGCATGTATACTTGAACTCACTGACACTTAAAAAAATTCCTCATCTTCAGCTTTCTTGGAGACATTTAAAGATTTGGGGTCTGAGCTGAATTAGAAACTTTTCACCTTCCAACATCCTCCGTTTGATAAGAAAATTAAGTTTCACAGTGGCACTCTCAGAGCCAATGATTTAGTATATAAATCACTGAATGGTTTAGTCCCAACATGCATTTAATATAATTTGTTTTATCAACCTTCCAGACCTCTCAAGTCTTCTGGTTCTGGTCTACTCTGCATCCCCAGAATCAGAACCAAGTATGAAGAAGCAGCATTCGGTTTTTATGCTCCTCCAATGCGGAACAAATATCCAGAAAACTGAAAAAATACTGACACAGTGTGTTCCTTTAAATCAAGATTAAAGGAACACAATCTTCCTTGATTAATAACCGGAACATAAATTGTCTGCTTTTCTGCCTGTCATTTTATTTTTCCACTGTAATATAATGCTTTGCTTGGTTGGCTTATTTACTTTAATCATGTAAAGGACTGTGAATTGCCCTGTTACTGAAATGTACTGTACAAATAAAATTGACTTGGTGGTGCTGGCAGCAACGTGTCATGGTGGGAATTGCATTTGCATAATGATGTTTATACAAAACATATCAGAGAATAGATACATGTTTTTATTTTTCATGACTTTTTACTGCATGCATTATTTCCTTTTGTGCAATTTACAGAAGAACTGTGTTTTTCTACTTCCTTTTGAAGAAAAGGCTTACATGCAGCTTTAAAGTTTGTCACATTAAATAGTTCCTTTGCCAACTTGACCATTAATGCCAATTCACAAAAGTGATTTATGAGAAACTGCATTAAAAAAGTAAAACCAACAATAAGAAGCAGAGAGGATTTTCCCTCCAGAGAATTATTTTTTCCCCTTCTTCCATCAGCACTTGTTGGCTAAATTCATTAGTTTAGAACTGGCGCTCCCCTGCTGCACAAACTGAGTGAGAGCACTCATTAAAACCTTTTTATCTCAGCTAAAATGTAAAGAGCTCCAGACACAACAAAAACCTTGACAAAGGAAGGAAATCAAAGCCTTACTCATTTTGGGCTTGTTAGGACTCTTCTTGAAGCTTGTTGATATCTCATTAATCTTAAAATCTTTCAGAACAACATTATCACTGACAATTATTTTTCTACAGCAGAATGCTTGGCAATACGTTTTTTATTCTCGTGTCTCCCCAAACCTCAGATAAAAACGTGCAGAGAAGCATTTGTAGTTTATTACAATGCAGCCGTGCGTATCAACTTGACACTGCCTCCACACATTCAAAACAACTTCAAATATTTCAACCACAAGATGAATATGTACGACTTTTTAAAAAAGCATGGTTCTAATATATTTCAGCTTATATTAATACTTTATACTAAATACACCAAACCAATCAAGTTCACATTTGCTTAATGAGTAACCTGAAACATTCTCTGTTCTGTGTCATGAATGGCAACACCGTTTCCAGTCAAGTCTCACTGCGCTGAAAGCATGGCTGTAACAAAATACTTCAACTTGATAAGTTGTCAGATTTAATTTAAACCTTAGTCTGTATGAAAGCAAAGGAGGTGGTGTGTGGGTGTTGGAAATGGGACTCATTATTTCTGAAGATGGCCCAGAGAGTCCTCAAAGTGCCTATAGAGACTAGAAGAAAAAGAAAGTAAATGCTTCTTTAAATCCCCACAGATATGTGTTGAAAAATAATAAAAGGTTGAAGCCGAAGGTTCATTTCTATAAACAAAACATGTCCAAAAAAAGTTATGCAAAGCCTTTAGATGAGTGTAAACTTTGTTCTATCATCTCTTAAAATAATCAGACCAGGCTGAGACACAACATCCCTTAAAAAGTTGCTTTAAAAGAGCCAGACTTACGTACACAAATCCTGCATTGTTTAGTCCTTCATTTATCTTTAGATCATTTAAAATTTCCACATCATTGATAGCAAAGCAGTGAAGGACAGACATCTGGCTTCTGTTAGATGTGATGCAGTCAGAGTCTGATCAAAGCCCACTGGCAGCACTAAAGAATGACAGACCGGTGTTGATGGACATGACACGAGGTCTTGTAACCCCGACTCTGGGAAGCAGGGTGGATGCCGTTTCAACATGCACCAGAGAAAACTAAGATCTGAGAAACTGTCAAAAGGGCCAGCTCTTTGTGGGATTAAAGGCTGAAATTTCAATAAAAGATCATCTCGCTGGCTCTTCTTGGCGTTTCCATGTTTCACTACCAACATGGTAGTGAAACCATGTTCCTCTGTACATTTCTTTACTTTGCTCATGTTTTCTTCCCTTGTTCTCACTTTTTAAAAAACATCTACCAAAGAAGGAAAAAATGTTTACAAGGGGAAGATCAAAGACTAAATCCAACATTTTTATGGAGCCCCGCCTCAACGGAGGTAAGAAGATGATGTGAACAGTACTGGAGAATTTGCCACTTGTCTCAAAGCTTTAGTCTGTTCATTTTCCTCGTTCGTATGGAAACAAACATTTATACATGGGTGTTTTGTTTGTAATCTTTTTAAATGCCAATTAACAAATGCAACATGAGGAGTTTGTTCAACTTTACTGGAATGCTAATTTGAATTATTTGCTTTGATTAGAAAATAATTTAATATTTGACAACAAACACTCCAATGGGATCCATTTAAAAATGACTCATGCACACTTCTGTGTCTGGTGGAGGCTCTGGCATGCTGGGGGCCTTGTTTTAATCTCATTTCTTCTCCAAAGACCCTGGGAATTATGGCTTGCTCAAATATTTGAAATAGCTGGATATTTAAAAATATGGACTCTGCCAAAAAAAAAAAGTGAAAATGAGTCACTATTGGGGGTTTTAGCAAGATAATTGTCCAAAATATGTCACCAAATCGATGGAGAATTTGAGAAAATGTCAGAAATGTATGTTATTTTCTATATTAATGAAAAATAACTTTATTTTCCATTGATAATGAATTTGCAAATCACTCAAAATTCAAAATGGGGCATTTGCATGTAGAGAAAAGAGCTTTGATAAAATTTGGACTAAGGCTTTAATCAAACAAAATATAGAAAAAGTTAATTGCTGCAAATACTTTCCAGATGTATGGTATGTATTTTACCGGACCTCACTTTTATTCCTGAAACAACCTGTTAAAACTTCCCATAGGAGAAAAACAATATGTAGCATTCAGCACCTGTAATTAATTACCCACTGGCTGTTTTTATTTGTACAATAGATTCTTTATAATAGTAGCACTCAAGATGCAAATAGCTTCCTACACTTTGCTCTTTATCTTTTAAAGGATGACCTATTAAGTTATAGTGATTTTCTTACTTCAAACACTGCAGTATGTCTTTTTATATAAATTAACATCACTGCTCATTTTCTTTGGAACTTCCAGACACAAGACGACCCAAGGGCCCAGTAAGCCAATTAAGAGTTCTGAAATATAATAAACCAGAAAACATTTCTACAAAACATCTCTGAGAACCAATTAGAGTTGAGACAACTTGCACATATTCTACCTGAGATAAATAAAACAGATCTATACCTTATACTTACCCATAACCTTTAGCCTAAACTGACTGGTCCATTTTATCTACTATCGATTACTTTCTGCAGGTAAAAGCAGAGAAATAAAAGGAAGCCATCAATGTTAATATTCAAGGTGGTAAAACAGGTTTCTTCTGCTATTGTAGAGAGAGTCTACTTTTTCAAGCTTGGACTGAATACTGCCATTGATTGGTTTGACAGGCCACCTAAAAGCTGAGTGTGTGATGGCAAAGCAGCCAGATATCACCCTTGCATCCTTCTGTGTTCCCGTCTTCCTCTGTAGACTTGTTTATCTCTTGAGGCTTCTCTCCTTTAAGATAAATGAGGCATTTTGAGTTGCCATCAGGTACAAAAGATGCATGGTATATATTCTCCCTCAAAGGGAGATCAGAATTTAACAAGCAGGTTTTACCAAGGTGTGCTTCAGAAAGCACTTTGCAAATGAGCAAGTGAGTAGGTTCAGGGATTTGTAGACAGGAAGTGCACATCGACTTCATCACAAAGGTTCATATACTTACTTTAAAAGCTTTGAGTAGGAAGACTGTCTTTTATGTACAACACACTGCAGTAAAACTACAGCCGAGGAGAAGGAAAGCCACTTCCAGTCTAGTTACACAGCAATTACCCAGGATGAAGCAGTAATGTACAGTTGCTGCTGCTTTTCATGCTGAAAGCCGTTTGGAGCCCGCAAATCAATTTCCAACAGTCGTTACACAAGAGACAGAGAATGTAGAGATGATATGAAAAAAATTTTTAAATTAAAATTGTATGAAGGGTAAGCAGACTGAACATTGCATGAAATAAGAGTTAGAACACGCTGTTCTCACTACTGATTCTATTATTTGCTACATAACGTCAAATAAAGCAAAAACACCATAAAAAGTAACTTTTAATGAAAGAATGAATTGACATGAGTGTTGAGCTTTGTCGCTCAGGCTTTATTCGTTGCTGCTGAATCAGGCTTGAGCAGTCAAGGAAAGCCATAATGTTGGAAAGTCATTTCTTTTCAGTGCAGTGTAGAGACCGATAGCAGCATGCCATTACCAGGCACAGGGAATGTTCTGGACAGTTATTCCTCGGGGAAGTCATGGGGAGATAACACACACACACACACACACACCCCATCACTCTGACACATGCACATACACTGCCCATTTGTTGCAGTGTAAAGTACTTTCTGACAACAGTGTCAAAGAAAACAAAGGAATGAATGAAAATGTGCTTAAGTTGTCACTGGAGTGGGAGTCAGAAGGCAAAAAAATAAAGCAATGAATAATGTTACCAACAACAAGAAAGCCAAATGTTCCTAAAATTAGAAATGCAAATAAAATACTGAAACGGTTGAGCTCATAAAAGTGTAGTTTCACTAATCACCTCCCCCAAGATATCAATGTTTTAATGCTTACAATTCCACCAAGCATGCATATTTTACTGCATTGTAAAAATTAGGGTTATGTCTTTAGCTATTTTAATTTGAATAACTATTAAACTCCTAAACAGTCACATTTTTACTCTCAATGACATATGCTCTGTCTTCTTAAAACAAGACTATTACATCCGGTTGCTGATTACATGACTTTTTTGATGCAAAAAAATGTGTTATTGCAGTTATGCAAAATATGCTAATTTCAACACAACTCATCCTAGTCCAAAAACTATCAAAAAACTTTTACAAAATTGCCATAATTTCCGTTACGCTAATTTAGGCACAGCATTGCTTAGATGTTCCACTAATATGCAATGATTTACCACTTCAACCCAAAAGTTCTATATTTTAGTCACTTATTTTAGAAAGTGAAACTCATGTGTTATATAGATTACAGAGAATAAAGCACATCTTGAATAAACCATAACTAGTTCCTTCCACAGGAAGGGTAAGCCACAAAAGGCCATTGTTAAAGAAGCTGGCTTTACACAGAGTGCTGTATTCAATCATATCAATGGAAGTTGAGTGGAAGGAAAAAATGTGATAGAAAATGTGAACAAAAATAAGGGTAATCACAACCTTAAGAGGACTGTTAAACAAAATCCATTCAAGAAATTGAAGAAGGTTCACAAGGAGTGAAGTGAGGCTGAAGTCAGTGCATCAAAAGCAGCTATTCTCCTACTAATCCCATTTCTGTCACATTTCTCTTGTACAGCCCCTCCTGAACTAGAGGCAACATCAGAAGTGTGTTGCCCTGGCAAAATACAAACATGACTGGACTGTTGCTCAGTGGTTCAAAATCATCCTCCTTTCAGATGAAAGTAAAGTTTTCATTTCTTTTGGAAATTACAGTCCCAGAGTCTGGTGAACTCACTAACTTCCCTCTCCAAACTAAGTTGTTTATAAAAATGGATTTTTTGGAAAGCAAAGGAAAAGCGTAGGAGTATTAGTTCTTTAAATAGGATGTGCCGTCCCAGTTTTGAGTGTGTGTGTGTTGGAAACCAAAAATAAAAGATATTACACCCTCTACATACTCAAAAGTACAGTGTCGAGTTGATTGATCTCATTCAGTAATTTATGTTTAGACCATCACACTGAATGCTGAGAAATCCATCTATTTGTATTTTTATCTCTGCATATCTCTCTCCATTTCTATAAGAAATAAAAAGTGGCAAGGGTCACATTTTTCCAATTCATTTTGCTCTTTATTGTAATATCTGAAAAATCAGATTAAAAGTCAGAGGGCCAAGAGGTTACTCAGGTTTTGTTTTTGTTTTTTAATTACCAAAATTTAGGAGATCAGTTGACCCAAACATTGAATCTTGTTTTACTTAAAAGTTCAACAGCCTTCTTTAAGTTAACTACACGTGTGGAGCAACATGTTGGGGAGGGGCAACATTTAATTTCTCTATTGCCTCATTTCCAGTGAACTACCATGTCTTCAGTCATTTTGGTAGGTAGTCAAAATGCTGAGGTTGACTGGTTTGTAGTCAAATTTTAAAAATTGTCTTGAGTTACATTCGATTTATTTTTAATGTGGCATCAATACTGAAACATTATAGCAAATTGGTGATATTTTGAAATTTTTATTTACATAAGTAATGCATCATATAAAGAAACTCTAGGCTGATTAGTAAATGACATTACACTGTACGAAATCTGCTATGATAGAATGAAAAGGAATCGCTGGAGGCTTGCAGTAATTAGGTACATGTGAATCCCAGATGGAGCCGATACAAAATAAGTCCAGTTTGAACTGATTACCCATCAGAATCCCATATACAGACAAGTTAAGAACAACAGTCAGAATCTCACACTGCAAGCTTTACATGAGTCCACACTTTTTCAAGATGCAATTTTTATAAGGGCTGTTGCATCCATTAAATCCCTAGTGCACATATTAGGAGGGGGAAAATACATTAAAATACAATGTTAGCATACACAACGTAATTGTAGAAAGATAAACATGTTAGACATTGAAAATTGCAAGTCTGCAGATTCTCCACCTGAATGCTTGGTCACTTAAAAATATCCCAGGAATAATTAGAGAAATATTCAAAGTTTCTCATTTTCAAGCAGAAGCTGCAGCTGAGATCAACAGATCTTTGTTTCATCCTTATGACAGGAAATGTTAGCATCATTCAAAGTTTGCTTAAATTATATTTCTAACCTCAATGGACTGAAACGTCTCACCAATTAGTGGAAGCAGCAAAATTGATCCAACAATCCAAACCAATTATCTCCAACTCTCTACAATCTGACATTATGCAGCTAAGATTTCTACTCGTCTTTCTGACACACTGTTTACGCAGTTATATGCTCCACTAAGTTTTTAAACACATTTTAATTAAAACTGTATGAAACAATGTAGTTTTCATTCATCTCAGATGTGCTTAATCGTTTAGAAACTAGTGAGATTTAAAATTATGGAGAGATGGCTGTGGTCCCATCAACTGAGCAGAAGTTAAAGTGAATTTTTTCAATGTTTCACCACCAAACTCTACAATTATAATTTTTGTCCCTCCTTTTCCCAAACCACCTTCAAAATTTCTGTTGGATCATAAAGCCTAAAACAATAAAAATTAATATTCCTCTAGAGCTCTAAAGGTCAAACATATTGAGATATTGCTTAGGATTTTGAATCAGGTTAATGATAAAGCCTCAGTTTTATTTCAACTTTCAGTTAAATAGAATATATAATTTTGTCCTGGACCATTTATAGCCACAAGAAAATGTTTGCATATGCGATTACATATGCATACATGGTTGTGGTGAGACAGAAGAGGACAAATAAGGTGAAAATTTATAATTTAATAAGCTTATGATTCTTCCTACTCATTTTCAGACATGAAATTTAAATATGTGATGTACAATATTAAAACCTGCAGCTGTAAGTTTATTTAAAAAAAAATGTCTTTACATATTTTGAAAGCAAATCGATAGGTTTAAATAATTTTAGAAACATCAATCTTAGGTGCATTTACAGGGTTATAGCATTATGGTATTCCTCCTTGGTGGATGTAGGTCTTTCAGCAGACAACTAAAAGTATTAATAGGAAAAGAATACTGTTTTTAAAATAAAATAAAAAATTAAGTATCTTAAACACAGTCCATATATCCTAATGATAATAAAACATCTGCAACTTTTTTTTTCTCAAAACAAATTTGCACAAAAAATAAAACAAAGAAATCTGAGCAAATTTAAGCTGAAGCTGTTTGGTTGACAACAGAGATAATGAAATGCTACGTTACTGGTTTCAAAATAAAGTTTATAAATATCAAGTTTCCAAGAGAAACCCCATAAACTCTTTTCTAGCTTGGTCTAATGTCACCGACAGTTTTCAAAATTGCATTTCTGTTCAGGGCGAGTGGCCTCTTGCTGCTTTTCAGCATGACTGTGAAAGTGCTCTGCAGCATCCTTGCAGCACAGCACTGCTGGTAACATTATTTGCACTTCTAAAATACTGAATCATTGTGGGTGTGTTTTGTTTGTGACAGAACTAATCATTAATTTGATTAGACAGAATAAAAAAAGTCAGCATTTGACAACTTTACAGCATCTTTACTGTCTTTGGAATAATCAATGTTACACTGTACAAACTAAAATGGTAAAAGCAAAAATGAATATAATTTATTTTTCCAGGTGAACTAAAGGATGAAGTTGGGTGAGTGTATCACATTTAATGTTGCAGGAATCTTTAATAAAGAATAGGTACTGTACATCTTTTGTTTACTTCTTCTTGTGTAGCAACTGATCTTATAAGAAAATATTTTGTCAAACTTTGAAGAAAGTGTAGCTGTAGAACTTGAACATATCAGTATATGGTACTCAGATTCATCTGTACTGTTTGAGCTGCAGTTTCTTCAATAATTGAAAAAGCAACTTTGACGCAGTGAAAATGAGGCATTTTGTCTCGACTCTATAAGTGGCATTTCTGTGAACATGCAAATGCATCCACATTTGAATTTGTGTTTAACCTGAGATTCTAGTAAAGTCACAAACACTGGCTGAAAACTAAATAGTTTATTTTGTGTCCACTGGAAACCAGTGGTAAAGCACCATGACCAAACAGAGGATACATACATACACTGCGTTCTCACAATTCACAATAATAAACCTCTGCAGCTATTAAACACAAGCAACACAAATACAAGTAAATCTGCAGCATTAAAGGTTTTTCATTTGAAAGGAACTTGAAATGTCCATCCATCCATCCATCCATCCATCCATCCATCCATCCATCTTCTTCCGCTTATCCGAGGTCGGGTCGCGGGGGTAGCAGCTTCAGAAGGGAGGCCCAGACTTCCCTCTCCCCAGCCACTTCTTCTAGCTCCTCCGGGGGAATCCCGAGGCGTTCCCAGGCCAGCCGAGAGACATAGTCCCTCCAGCGTGTCCTGGGTCTTCCCCGGGGCCTCCTCCCGGTGGGACGTGCCTGGAACACCTCACCAGGGAGGCGTCCAGGAGGCATCCTGACCAGATGCCCGAACCACCTCAACTGGCTCCTCTCGATGTGAAGGAGCAGCGGCTCTACTCTGAGTCCCTCCCGGATGACTGAGCTTCTCACCCTATCTCTAAGGGAGAGCCCAGCCACCCTTGAAATGTAACAAAAAGATTATGAGGTCTTATTCACTTATTTTAAGCAACAACAAAAAAAAAACATTTGAATTTAGCATCTGTAACAGGAAATTGTTGTTTCACATGGAGCCATTACCACAACAGTAATTAAATGTTAAATACTGAAATAAAGCAACTCAGACTTCTTATTCCTTTCGGAAGCAATAAATTTATACAATTTCTAACACAAATTGGATTTCTTCAAAAATGCCTGGAGGGCAAAGCTGCCTTCAGTGAATCACCGCCTAAGGTTAAGTACGTCTTAGTAAAGAAGTGGAAAAGATGGCAAGTCCTACAGAAAGGCAAGCATATAAGCATAATTATTTTTGCTGATTTAACATTAGTCCTCTAGTAACTCTTTTTAACCTCAGATGTAAATCTTGAAGAGTAATACTTGAATACTTGTGTTCTGGAGGTCTTTAAAAGTATTTAAAATCTAAAGTAAATTTACATTTTCACCTATTGTTCTAGTTTATTATACAGATTATATGTCCTGATTTAGGGTGCATGTCTGCAGAATCCAATATTGTAAAGGAAGTAACATTTCCAAATTTTAACAATTTGAGGATCTAATCAGAAAGAAAGTCATATGACTTATGTAAACATTCAAAAATTAGTTCTAGTTGCCGTGTTCCACCTCTCAAATCATAAGTGTTCAAATTAAGATTTTGGGGTGAGATTTAAACATAGCCGTAGAGGTTCTCTATCCAATGTGACAGAAATCTGCAAAGCACAGTTTGCTAAAGATTTTCATTTCCAAATAAACTGTAGAGATGTATTATTTACACTCAAGATGAGAATCAGAGTCCATCTCTTAAGTTATCTCTACATAGGTCACTTAACTTTAAACCCTTAGCCAAATCCACTTTTATGTAATAAGCCTCACCTTCTGTTTTTCGGTTAATTAACCCGGCCATTACTTTGTTTTCCCTGCTGCTACTCTTTTAACCAGAATTTTATCTAAAAATCCCCCCAAAAAACAAGTTTTCTGAGGCACAGGAATGAGTTCAACTGTGACAATAGCTTTGAAGCACAGCTTTAATATGAGCTTGAGTTTGGAAACAAGCTTGTGGTCCCTAAACGGCATCAGCACAATGACTGCGACCTTCTCATTAGGAAGTCTAAGCGACATTGCTGCAGCAATGACCCATGAGGCTCGGAGCCGGATGGGAGGGCAACGTTCTGGTCGGCAAGAGGGAAATTGACAGCCTCATTACAGGAAAGCATTCAAGCTGGTGTAGAGAGGAAATGACAGCTCCATTAACCACCAATGCCACAGGAAAAATGAAACCTTTCACATGCAAACACACAATTGGACTCCAATATAAACATGGTTTTCCTTTGTGCGCATGTTGTGCAGGGTAATATTACATTATGGTTGTTTCATCTGTCATGATGAGTTAATTTAACATCGATTTATGAAAAGCCAAATTTAGAAAACCTACATCATCTTCCCAGAAAACCCATCAAGCTTCACATTCTTAAAGATCATAAACATGCCTCTCACTTAACAGCAGTGTTCAAGAGGCATGTTTATGATTTTAGAAACGTTACTTTACTTTATAATGTATATTGATTCATCTCAACTATGTCATTTGAACATTTAATGCAATATAATTAAAAAACAAAAATAACAGTAAACTAAATAAATAGCCTCCAGTTTGCTCATTTTGTCTCTTCCTGCCTGAAACATTTTTTAATAATCTTAGCTCCATCCATCTCAACTGAGCAGCTTCCCTGTTTCTGTCACATAAAATTCCCACAGCATGATGCTGCTACCACCATATTTGACAGCAGAGATGTGCTAAGGGTGATGTGCAGAATTTAATTAAAAAGTTTCCTTTGTCTCTTCTGACTAGAGCTCTTTCTTAGACATGTTGACTCTGTCCCCTGCATGGTTTGCAGCAACAAAACCCAAATTTCTTACAGTATTTCCCCCCCCAAACAAAGGGTTTCCTCTGATCATTCTTCCTGTTACAGTTGTCTTGCCACAGATTTTCCAGAGCTGTGGAGATCTGCTGCTCCTTTCGAGTTAAGATACAGCTTCATACCTGCTTCTCTAAAGCTCTTAGTTCTATTTGGGTTTCCAGTTGCACAATGATCAACGGCACTTTCTGAAATGTTCAATTGTTATTTAAACTTCAAACGGCTGAAGTCATACAGAGTAAATTCTTCATGATTCATTCATGTTTATTAATTAGTTGACTAGTAAAGTCAGCTGGTTGCACTAGATTTTAATTTGGGGCATAAGAGCAAAAGGGGCTTAAAACATTTTCCTTCTGCATCAAAATTTTATGTTACTTTCTTTCTGCTAGTTTATCACAAAAACACTGAGGTCTGTGCCTGGAGCGTGATTAAATGTGGAATACTTTGGAACACAGTAACTGTACCAGTGACCTGCCATTGGAGCTGAGATGAGATAATAAGGTCAGCTGTTACATGATTAGTTGGTGGGACCTTAAAAATTCTCATATTCTTGGAAAAATACTAATTGGGAATCAAATTCAGCCCATATTCTTGTTAAAAAAAGAGGCTGCACAGCATAGAGATACTAAAAATAGGAGGCTAACAATGCACCTCTCAACCATACTATTAAAAGCATTTGTCTAACATTGTTTGGGTAATCCTTACACTGACAGCCTTGACAAGTCTAACATCCTACAGATGAGTTGGAAGAGAAGGGTCTGGTGAGTTTGTGTTAACCTCCACTTGCATTTCCAGAGCTCCCCTGAGCAAAACTAGCAGTGTTGAGGTAGCGCTTCAAAAGTTTGACAGTTGTTTTTCCCAATCTGTGTATTTTATTTTATGGTTTATTTATTTTTTTCATTATTTTCTCAGCTGAAAAGATCAATTTGCAGCTTAATCTAATTTACACAAGCAAGAGTTGTTCAGCAGACAGATGGAGAATCCCCTCCTCTCTCTCTACAGCTGCTCTCACATGTTCTTCACAGCAGAAGCAACATGATCCCCCTTTATTTCACACTATTATGTATGACAAACTGCAATCCCATCAACCTGTCCATCATCTTGATGGACAGATTTACATTAGAATCCTTTGTGTTCATGATTTCATTTTATTTTTTAGTTACCTCTATTTATCAGATAGGCAATATTAGACACTAATTAATTCTTTTCATTTATTTAAGCCAAGATGGACAAGAGGATACATGGCAAGTTTTTAATCAAAGTTATCTTTAACTGCATACATTTTTATAAAAATTACAGTTTAGATTGTTAATCAGTCACAGCCAACTAGGCAACACATTTTCTACTTAATCTCTTAGCAAATTACTTATTTTAACAGCTGGTGAGAATAAGTTATAAAAAGGATCACATCTTCCAAAAGATATTTTGATTCTGCATGCTGAGAGCTGCTGTTTGGTTTTATTTATCAACCTGTCTTTTTGCTTTCTACTTGTCAAATAATATTGTGAATACAGTCAAACACATGTTCTATAAAAACATCAAGGAGCCTTATTCACAGTGGATGTGAAAGAAACGAGTCACACACAAATTGGTTACAACCTTTTTTTTGCCTAAAAGGCAGCTGCATAATGTATGTGTGCCATTTTGACAGGGATAAGGTTTTATTTTTCACATTCAATCCTTCTTAAACATCAATAACATTTTAGGCTTCCAAGTCTTAAGTCAAAACAGCAATACATTCTGGATTCATCTATCCAAATCCACACAATACAAGGGGCTTACCCAGTGCATTTCTGACAAAATTGTGATACATGCAGGTTGTTATATGAATAAATCCAATTTATGCTTATATTTAAAAATAAATTGAAACCAACCATTCTGCAATGACAGCTTGAACAAGGCAAACCACCTTACACAATGAGTTCAACACTGAGCTGAACATGCACCTGTGCACTAACTAACAATTTTCCATGACAACTCTAAATAAAATCACTGCAAACCGTTATAGCCTACTGACAGCTCCACTAGTAATCAACCCTGCGTTTTAGCAAGGAGCATCATCTCTGAGGACCAAAAATCCACACATAATTCATCATTTTAAAGATTTGTTGTTTTTGTGCCATGGAGCCAGGAAATGTGTGGTATAAGCCTAAACACTAACAAGTGAGGATACAGCTGAAAGAACATTAACACTCCCTGTGAACCCGGAGACACGAAGAGTTTAAGGACTCAGTAAACAAATGAGAGACAAAGAAATATTCTTCAACTAAAGCAGAATGCACCAAGTTCAACCTCTTTCTGATTAATATCCCCTGTGTCCTTAAAGGATTGTGCACAAATGAACCAGTCAGACAGACTTTACATTATATTCGCTACATTAAACCCCTTTTGCACTACCCTACATCATGCCTCTTCAAGCAGTGAATGAGGCTCTGCATCTGAAATTCATGTCTACGGTTCAGGCAGAGATACAGCTGCCAGTTGCCATACATGATTATACATGATTAGTAATGATCAATAATGGGGCTCTGCAAGCATTGTCCCTCTGATGTGCATGCAGCAGGACTATCTTGACTGAACATGAAGTGGAAGTGGAAGTGTGATTGCTGAAATAGAGAACAGGAAAATATCTAATTCCAAGGACACTGTCAACCACAAACTCCAGGTCTGTTCGTTTTCTCAAAACAAGAGGGAATTTTACCTTGAAAAGTCATTTTACGCCTAAATTTAAACAGAAATGGAAAGCATGTGAATAGATAAAATACCAGTATGTCTGGTAGCAAATTAAGCTAAAACAACAGAGCATTAGAAACCCAAAGTTCATCCTGAAACACAGGAGAAGGTGTAGACAAGCATTTATTGATTAACTAAAAGGACCCACATGACAGATCTAAACTTATTAGGAGTCTAATTACCTTTTGAATCCATTTGTTGATGGGATTACATGGTTCAGATCTGACAGCACTAACTCATTTATTTTGGTTAGTCACATTAATCCGAAGTCTACCACAAAATGAAAGCGCCATAGATTACATCCATTACTTCTGACTTTACCTTTCAGCAATTTAAAAACATTCAACACCAGCAAAAAAAAAACTACAGTCATGGTGCTGAATGAGAAACACAGCACACTCCTCCCAATGCCCAAATCTAGATAACCATTTTCTTCTAATAGTAGAACAAAACATTATTTCACAACAATCATTTGCTATAATAGTCATAAGATAAACTGCTATTTTGCTGTTTTTATCATTTCTTTCCCATTAGAGATTGGCTTTTGTCAGGCTTTGTGCACAGACATTAAATAGCTTCCAAAACAACCAAATATACCAAATATTAGAAATGTATGTTTTTGTATCCATTTGTACAGTAGCTGTATGTCCATCCATTGGATGGAGGAATTAATATACTGTACAGAAGCCTACAAAAAGCAACATGTGATAATGCCAGTGTTACTTCTGTCTGCTTTTTATCAGAAAATATTAAAGAAATTGTTGGATTTATGCATTGTAGTAGAGCTGTAATAATTATTGAGTCGAGTTCAGGATTTACAATAAAATCTATTGTGTAACATGTTTAGTAATCCATACTGTGATACATGGATTCACAGTATCCATCTACTGTGAAATGGGGTTTATGCATTAAATGCATGAACCCCATTTATCCATTTAATGCGTAAATGTGGTTTATGCATTGGTGTCTCTTATAGCTGCTACAGAACCAGATTATTTGCTATTTTCTTGTCCTACTTTGCAATAAAAGTACATGATGCCAGTAGAATCTCATGTTACTTGCATAAGCAAACCTTGAGTACAGCTGCCTCATAAAAAAAGCATTTCCCCCATCGTCAAAACACTAAAGAAAAGTTGGTCACTTTTCTTTAACACATCTGGTACATTGAAATTTGCCTTTAAAAAATTGTTTAGTTGTTTCAATTGTTTAGTTTGAAGAAAAATCTTTCCCACAAAATAAATAGCTCACATCTTTTGCATCCTGATAAATGTTGCAATGCTAAGAAGCATTGCACCATCTTTTTTTATTTTCATTTATAAATTTTAAACGACTCTGTGGCTCCTGCTGAGATATTTCCAGACACTTGATTCAGTTATGAACTTAACTAAGCAGAAGACGAAAACGCTTTCACCTTGGCTATATGTCAGCATTTAGTTGCTCAGTAGGTACACCTGCTACTGTTTAAAAGACATGGTACCAGACACTCCTGACTCCAGGTGGGAAACTCATTTTCTACGGAAATAAAAAGCTGCACTCAGCTAAAAAAAACAAAGCAAATCTTCTCCATTTCCTTTTAGAAAAAATGATATTTTAAAGATGAAACTTGCCAATCTACTGCAAAAGAATTGAGAGACAGTTTTCAAAACTTTCTACTTAGCCATTGCTTGAAAGAGATGAGTGTTGTGGAATGATAGAAAATTGCATTTTGTAATATCTTCACATCGTTGGAAAAAATAAAATGAATCACAGCTGCAATAAAGAGAACATTATTCTGAACAACAGGAAATTGATTGTGTTTCCTGTATTTTGAAAAGTTTAACAAAGAGGTGCCCAAGTTTGCTGCCTAGTGAAGGTCAGAGGATGTGTGTGTGGTCCTAATGTACTACTACTTTAAATAAAATCCAAAACAGCCTGTATTAAACAGGTTATAGCAGGACTCTAATTTGCTAATAAAAATCATTCGATGCATGGAAAGTTTCAGGTGTCCTTCTTCATGACCTGACAATAATCTGTAAAGCTCTCAATTTAAAATCAAGGGGGTGGAAAAATAAGAAAATTATTCTTAGGAGTACAAACTTTGGACTGCAAACTTTTCACTCAGGTGAAAAGTGAAAAGTTTTTTCACTTTTCACCAAAGTGAAATGTTTTTTCTAACGTTTCCCATTCTTTGATTAAATAAAGCCTCACTAAAACTAAAAGATGTACATTATGAGTCACCTTTGATCAGTGCAAGTCTGTCGGCTCTCTACTTTGTCCTCAGCCGTTTACCAACTGATGGACATTGATTACTGGGTTTCAGGGCTTTTGGTCTTAGTCTCACCATCTGAATCCCAGCATCACTTCAACCTTATTTAATATTAACAGCAGCAAGCCAAAGTCCATCTGATGATGCATTTCAGTAAATGTAGAGCTGAAAGGGGACCTAGATTTTTTTAGGGATCTTTCGGCTTCAAGTCACCTTTTCATTGGAAGTCCTTCATTGGACTATTTCTTTGCAAACTTCATCTGTACTGGCTGAAGAAAAGTCAAAGGACCTAATTATTGGAGTTAGAAAAGATAAAGCTCAACTCGGAATACCAACTCATGAAGAAAAAAATTTGCAAGTAACTTCCCACCTACTTATCCACAAAATAGTAGTGCATTTAGTACAGCAGGGCCTCGTAGGAAACATGGATTGGACAACAGCTAAAGACATTGAAAGGCCTTCCTTATGGAGGAACAACAGTAACTGAGCTTGAAGCCTAAAGTCAGGAGGATATTTTCAAAAATAATTAAGGTTCATAGACCTGAACAGCATTATGCCGTACTGTAATACATCAGACTGACAGGCCAGGAAACTTTGATGAATGACTTAATGTCAGCAACTTAATAGGCTTTATTGATAGAGGAGAAAAAGAGGCAGAGATTCATAAAATCCATACTTATCTGAAATACCATAACAGCCCCTCTATCATCACTTCTCAGAATGTGTGGGTATGCAAGGTAAAGAAAATGGCCCCTGGTGCCCATTATCTTGACAGATTTATCTGAATCAGTCTTATTTTTTATTCTTGTCAGTTATTTTTGTTTGGATTGAGATGCTATCCAAGACTTTCTGCTAGTCTATCGTAGTGTTTGGCAAAAATGGCTCTATACAACTTCAGCAAAACTACATTTCACAAAATGTAACATTAAAAAAATAATAAAAAGACATAGAAACATAAAATAACTAACAAAAACTTACTTTGTAATAAAACACTTCACAAAACCCAGAAGAAAAGCAGGATTATGCAACAAATTTAAAATAAAATTTTTTTAAGACCTTTTAAGTGGCAGCAAAAAATTGTAAGATTATAGCCTCGTTATTTTATAAACGCAGGGCAATGTAAGAATAATGCTACAAAGAAAAAAGTTTGAAATAAGGCAAATATACATAAAAAAAATGAACAAGAAAATACTTAAAATTTTTTGAACAGAGAAACAATGCTGTAAAACAAAGTTGCAGGAAATGACACAAAAACGATTACCTAAATCTGAAAATAAAAACAAGAAATTTCAGAAAAACTGCATTAACTGCACTAACACAAAGAGAGCAAAGAAATTATTCCTGTTTGTAGGGTATATCTCATTTAAGTTTGAAGCATAAGGAACAAAAAGCATTTTGGATCAAAGCACATTTTTGTTTGACTACAACCTGGTCAAAGTACAAATCTAAAATAGGTCGAGAATCTGGAGTAACACCTGAACATTTATCTTCAAAACGACCGAACAGAGGATTTGACTGAACCTGAGCTTTTTTGGGACAAAAAATAGACAAAAGTACCAATTTCTTGCTGTTAAAGACATTCCCCAAGAGTCTGTAGATGCAACAAAAAAGGGTTGATTGAGGAGGTTTATTAAAAACGCATGTCACCCTTTACAGATGAAAAAAAACATTAAAACCACGCAGGCAAAAATATTCTACTTTGTGTTGGTATATAGTAGAAAATTCTAATAAAAATGTTTAGTTTTGAATAAACATTTATTTATTTATGCAAATAAATAATTATTTATTTTTAAGAAGCCCAAATTTAATTTACACTAGAAACAGTGTTGTTCTGATGCAGAGTAACAGAGGAAAAAGGAGATCTCATTCAAGCAGATAATTGTTTTGTGATGGAATAATTAATTAAAATGGTTTGTGCTTGTAGACAAATCAAATGTAAAAGCAATATATATATATATATATTTTTTTTTAAATTTTATTTTATTTCTTTCACAATTTATACCATCAACAAAATTGAGTTGTAAGGGTTGCAGTCCCATTTTAACCAGACATTATGGCACCAAAAATAAGTAGGGAATATTTAAAATGGGCAGGTTGTCTTGTTTTCTGATATATGTCTAAAGTAATGAAAGTCACCTATTTCCTAGTGCCCACTCAGAATGTCAAGCAGATCCTTGAACTCGTGATTGCCAGCAGCTGATGGCACATCAGCTGCTCATGTTGGCTGACTCACTAATCGCACCATCACTCTGCTGATCATATTACTCCTGCTCTGGATGCACATTACAGTCATCTCTCCCCATCAACACAAACACATCTCTGTAATAGCCTTTTCTCTTTGCTGAACAGACCATTACAGAAGCATATCTGGGTTTGGCTACATTAGTTTCACATTTATTTTAAATATTCTGCACAGATATGTCCTTTTCAGCAGGTTTGTTACCAAAAACCTTTAAACTGTTTTTAAACACTTGCTGAGATGCAATGCACAGTCTTCATGTGGAAAGACAGGAAACAGAAAAAAACGACAGCTAAATTGGCTTCTGTGATGGCAACAAGGAAATTGTCACACTGCAATGCTGTCATCTGAACTCTTATGTAAAGAGCCACTACATAGTATTTATATATGATTAAACCCTGTCAGATCATTTCATTTATATGCCAATAACCAGGGCGGACAAAAACACTTAAGTTGTATTGGATAAATCTTGCTGCCATTATAATTAGAGATCAACACCCTTGCTTTTCTTGCATCATTTTCTGTGTACAGCCTTTTTAAGTTATTGAAGTTATATATTTCCATCTTTGCTTTAAAACTCACTTTAGTGCAAGGTTTATTTTAAAAGAATGATTAATTAATTAGAAAGCCAAAACTTGCAAAGACAATTACTTCATGTTTTGATGGCCATATTTTCAGACATGACTTCAGCCAACTGAAAGAACAGAAAGGCAACAATAAATAAGCAGTCCAAATTTAATTTACACTAGAAACTGTGTTGCTCTGATGCAGCAGAGTAACAGAGGAAAAAGGAGATCTCATCCAAGCAGATGATTTTTTGTGATTGAATAATTAATTGAAAGGGATGTGTTCAATATTGTGTGCAGTTCAATCCGAGTAGATTCATTTACATTCAAACTGTTTCTTTTTCCAAATATGAAGGCAACAAATGTGCAAGCTGGTTACAGTTCATACCTCCAAGTCTTAGCTAGCTGGGTCATTCCAGACATGGTTCAGATGAGCAGCGTGCTTTAAGGTGATTGAAGAGGGGAAATGTGCAAAAATGATTGTATTACTCAGGTAAAATAATCTCCACTGCTCTGAAATGGAAACAAAAACATCTTGAAGGAAACTGCCATTTAAATGGACCAAAGAAGAACCAAAATGGCCAACAATGAGGGGGGTAAAGACAAACTGTTACCTTTTATGGAATGATGAGCGGAAGAGTAATGTGCATGCTATAGCAAATGTTTCTCATACTATGGTGTCTGATAAATATCAGAGAAATCTCTCATGATAGGAATAAGGCATTATTTTGAACAAGATACCTAAAGAGACAATGTTATGACATGCAACAGATGAAATGCCCTTTAAATGGTATCAATAAGATAATGAACCCAGTCACACCAGTAAATAACTTTATCTTGGTTCCAGACTAAAAGGTTTTAGAGTGGTCAACCCAACACACAGGTCTTATGATATAACACTTGTGTTCAGACATCCAACATCTTGTACCTAAAGGGAAACCCAAGAAAAATGGAAGCATTGTGGAATGTAGTCCAATCACCTCTGCAGGAATACCCATCTACATGTGCCAGACAGTAGTTATACTAGTGTGGTGGTTCAATGGGAAGTGAATCTTCACACATTTTTTTGTGTGTTTTTTCTCTGATGCTTTACAGAGTCATTTGAATCCATTTTATTCATGCAAGACTGGAACAAAACCTGCAGTGTTGCCACTGCGTTTATTCGTGTAGAAAATTACAGCTATTTCAAGAATCTGGAGCTCTACTCATAATTTAAACTCCTATTTTGAACCCAACTGTAAATAGATATTTTCTCCTATTCTCATGCATATCTTTTCAGATATGCATGGCTCAAAAGACGTTCAGCATACCAAATCTACATAAAATAGCAGGAGAGAAGCAAAATGAAACCATTAAACATGTGACCTTCTGCTGCTCAGTTAAAGAAGGCGGGCCCCAATTTCTGCCACAGTGTTTATCTACCAGCAGAGTACGAGAGAAAACAAGGCAGCGAGTGCAGAGTGTGTTACAGACTGAAACAGAGATGGTGCAAGATGCTTAAAAAGTAATTGGGTGTGAGCTCACAAAACAGTCAAGGGAAAGCACTGTTTAGCTTTCAGTGATAAGCCAACTACAATCTACATTTGCTATTGTATTTTAAATTATATTTAAATAAATGTAGCTGGGAGAATGGTCAGTTTTCTTCTCCCTCTTTCACACAAAGTGACTATTGATTTACAGTATTTCTGCATGTAGAAATGACAAGAGATCCTGTGCCTGTTGGTAAACTATTATTTTGTTCACTAGAAGCTGTTTTTAAAAACTTTTTTCACAGATTTTACAATTAGAAAAAACTGCTTTGTAACCCTTTCCAGGTTAATATAGGTCAACATTTATTCTTTATCAGACAACGTAGGTTATCGGATTGAGGGGTTAAAAGAAGCAACACATCATACCTTGCTCTAAAGACATTAGTTTCTATTTAAGTAGCTTTTTTGATTTTACAGATCTGGCTGAAATAACATTTTGTTTGGCCAGTGAAATTCAAGTTATAGGAAGGGGTTAATATAACTTCACATAAGGTCTGATTGGATTGGATAGCTTTTGTCCTTAAAGTAAAATATCATTAGAAGCTGGGTTAGCCTAAAGCAATTAAGTGTACAAAAAACTGAAACAGAAAATTACGTGAGCGTGAAGTAGACTTAGTGGTAAATTAATTTGTTATTCTAATGCCTAACAGATAATATTGCAATATTTTCATCAGCAAGGAATATACTATAATAACTTTCTGGCTATTTTTCAGAGATGCTACTTTTGAAGAAGCTAACTAAAAACTGTCTTGATTTGGTTTCAGCTCTTCTATAGCAGTGATTCTAAAAACGTTTTTTTAAGTCTCATGTTAATAAAAGTCTAATAATCTTTCAGGTACTACTCTTGGCTCCCACATAATTCATGTCTTTAATTATTGCTCTTTAGTGAGTGAGACTTCAGCTCATAACGAAAGATTTACTTTTTCTTAAACTGCTGTAAGAATAAAGACAGATGCAATATTTCTACTTTTTCCTCATGTGTTTTGACAGAACTGAATGTAATATTGAAGTCCCCTTTTCCTTCAACTTCAGTAACAAGATGCAGTGTCACATCCATCTCATCACGCTGCCACATTTACTCGTTACAGGATTTCCCACTCCCACTGAAGCTGTAGGTTGACAAGATGTATCTGCAGGAGATTTATCAGCCTTGCCCTGCTTTCATTGCTTTTGTTTAGCATAGACTATGGGGTCCTCTACTGTATAGCTGTGAAGAAGTTACACACAGCAGCCACTGCGTTTTCTAATAAGACGCCCCACTTTGCTAAAGCATGTGGCATTGATAAGGGTAAAATATGCCACATACCTTTTATAGATACCTTTCATTACTGACCATGCATTTTTCATCTTTTTGAATTGAGCAGTCTCCCTGCTAGACTGGTCAAGCCTAAGATGAAACTGGAGAGTTTTAACCCCAATAGCTTTTGAGTTTCCAAGTGGAGCTCAGTCATAGGATGGCCTACTTCACTTTTTGCAAAAGTATTACATCTGTCAACACTGAATTCACATTGTACAATATGCAGTTTATTGTGAAGAGTGAGGGAGAAGAGAGCAATGCAAAAAAAAGATGAGCTGGAACCCGAATGAGGACATCAACGCAAACACTGAATTAACTTAACTTTGCTAAAGAATAAAAATATCAAACAGACTTTGCAATACTATGACCTAAATAATGAATCATTTCATTGACAAATGTAGCCTGCTCCAATTCTGTTCAGGGAGCTCAGAACAGATTTTTAAAGAATAAAGAGACTTGTCTAACAAGATGCCGACACTGGCCAGGAGAGTCAAATATTTCATCTGTGACATTTAAAAATTTAAATACATACACATTTTCTAAACAATCTAGGTCAAATCCGATACTTGTTATTGAAAGGTTAGTTCACTAAACTGAACGAAAGCTATTAAATGGACTAGTACAGAACCACAAAATGATACCCAGTGCAACCAATTTAAAGACCAAAGAATACAGCAGAAAGGTCAGGGAGAAGGTTGTGGAGAAGCTCAAAGCAGGGTTATGTTGTAAAACAATATCCAAAGATTTGGACATCTTGGGCAGCACTGTTCAATTGTCAGCTCGTTTGATAATGTGGAGTATGGGACAGGAAGATTTGAGAGAGTATGTGAAAACTGCAAATCTACCTAGACATGCCTGTCCACCTAAAGCGAAAGGCTGACAAGAAGAGCTTTAATCAGAGAAACAGCTGTAGAGATCCACAGCTCAGCTGGAAGAATCTATTGAAAACTATCAGCGTTGTACTCCACAAATCCGGTCTTTTGATAGGTGTGGAAAGAAGAAACCCAGTCGTACGAGAATAAAGTCATACTATTATGAGAATAAAGTCAGAATAACATAAGTAGGGCTCTAGCGATTCCTCAAGTGATTTGAGTACCTCAATTATTAAAATTCCTTGAGGCAAATTATCTGTCTCAAAGCTTCGTTAAATTATGTTTTATTTAGAGCACCATGTTTTCTGTCCGGGTGATTATTTGTGTTACACAACTCTCTCACTTCCATCTACGAGTTGTTGAAGAATGCTAACTGTTAGCAGCATAACATCTGATTTTCAAGTTCAGTCCTGGACACAAGAGTAATGAATGCCTGGGCAAAGAGAGAGTTCATCTATTACACTGACTGATGAATACGTAAACTAAATCTGGAGTATTAGACATTTATTTTGTTACGTACCCTTTTCAAATAAAAATATTACCAAATTTTTTATTCGATTACTCATCAGAATATTAATCATCAGAATAATCAATAGAATACTCAATTACCAAAATAATCGTTTACAACAGCCCAAATACAGGTCATAATATTTCGAGAATAAAGTCATAACAAGACGTTCTAATATTACTTGACGAACAGAAGGCTGCATGTATTTAAACTTGCTAGTTTAATAATGTCCTGGGAGTAGTTAGACATGTTTAGCTTTGGCAACTGTTTGACATTTTGAGGTTTTATGTTAGAAAGATGAACCAAGTGAAATTGCATGTACAATAATCTGTCAGGAGGCAGTGAAAGCAAGAGCAGTGTGAATGGACTTCTACGGGTTATAAGTACAGAGACAAGAAGGCATGCAGCCACTGATTGATCTGTGCAGACAGAATGAGAGACAGCATATTGAGAGGAGACACTAATGTAAAAACAGTGTGTAGTCTTACTTCTGGGTCATCCATCAGATAAATGTGGACTGTCTTTTTCATCTATGTTTTTTGCAAGTCCGTCCGAGTTCTCTAATGGACTCCGGGCTCCATGAAGAGCAGGCTTGACAAAAGTTCACATTCATTAATCATTACCTGCCACTTGGCGCTGCAACCTCTACCATCTCGGTTCATATCGCCACATCCAACTCTCTCAGACTGAAAAACCCATTATTTCTCAGCAAAGTCTTCTGTACAGCATTTTTGTTCATCTCTACAGGCATAAAGCCTCATGCATTGGTAGTATTCTACCTTAGGTGACTATTTATGATGGATCTGACCATGGGATAGAACTCTAGAAATACTGCAAAAAGATTAGTCAGCTGAATATTAATCGAATATTGATGTCAAACAAAAGACTGTATATTATTACGTTTCAATGCGCAGAAACCCCTATGAAATCTACTATACACTTTTTAAAAATCATCACAGCAAGGGATTTTTGCTCATTTCTGATGGCATCTAAGGGACAGGAGAAAGGATCAAGCTGATGTAAAACCTGAGTCAACTCTCAGCACATCCTTTTCCTGTACATAAACATTTACTGGGACTTGTGCATGTCTGAGACCCAAGTCAACAGAAAGCAAAAACAGGCTTATCAATATTACCATACCATTTATTTTTTTTACAGGTAATTTGGAACCAGTTCACACTGGTTACAATTTAAGACAAAAGCTCAGCTTCTTTCAAATTGTATAGTCTAGATTTCTTTGGGGAAGTAGCCAGGAAAATTTATCTCTTCCTAGTTAAAAAAGAAAACTGATAAATGAAGAGTGATTAGTAATTTTCATTCAAACTTCATCCAAAAGTTCCTGGTAGACAATAAAGGTATGGGGGTAAAAGAATAACTCAGGAAAACCCATTAGGAGGCCTTGGGCGGCAAAATAAAAGTAATAGATTTGTTTTCAGACAACTCTGCAATAAGAAGAGACAGCTTTGGAAAATAATGTACAGTTTCATTAGTTTTGCTGTGTTAGCAGCTAAGAAAAAAAACACTAAAATTCATCAAGCAGGTGTGATCAGATCAGGGTGAAGCAGCTCTGTGCAGCATTAGCACAATAATGACTGCAGGTGTACTTATTCACAGCTCAGCTCAACTAGCAATCAAAATATTAACACCTTTTTCAATGTATTCAATTTAACTCTGCAGAACTCCCTGCCATCTCCCTTTCTAATGCCCAATTTCTCCCTAATTCATTCTGAATGTGGGGAGGACATGTATGTGCATGTTCATTGTGCATTCGGGGCCCTTTGATGTGCCATCCTTTGTAATTTCTGCCAAATTCGACAAGCGAGTAAGGAGGTTGTACTACGTCTCATTACAGTCCAGAAAACGGCTACGTCATTGTTCTGCCAACAAAACAATATGTTAATCCGGCTAAGGCGTGAATATCTGGGAGATTAATTAGGGATAAAACGATTTTCTCAGAGGGATGAAATCAAAAAACGACTACTGTGTAAACAACAAAGAATTGTGGTGCCACAGACCCCAGATAAACAAAATGCTCACTTATCCTGTGCTGTTGAGACGTTCATTATTTGCAGTTAGTCACCATCTGCATAAATACATTTCACATGCAGAACACAGTCATACAAAAGCAAACCCTGCAACACCCACACAGAAGAGGCTGTAATCCAGCACACAATAAAAAGGTTCAAAAACATTTTCTTTTGTACGTTTTCCTTATTATAGCTTCTAATTAAAATGTTGTGTTGCTGGGATTCTGGCCACTGATGTGTGTTTGTTATCAACAATACCTTTGTGTGAGTTGCCTTCTTAATCCCTGGCAGCAAATAAAAGCTCATTTGCAACTCGAATAAACTGAAACTAAATATAGTAGCTTTTTAAAAGTCAATATGACATTTTTCAGTGAGATGGGAAACGATGCTCTTTGATACTGCTTCAAAACTGGTGTATTATTTTTGATATAAAAAAACATTCTGATGCCTGATGTAAATAAAAGAAGACATTCAGAGCAGCTGTGGAAGCCTTCACAAAAGATAATATAGTTAAATATGGACAGAAATGAATGCAGTGAAACAATTTTTGTCACACAAATAACAGTCTGACAGCTGGAGTTGCTTTACAAACAGCTTGATGGAAAACAAAACTTAACATTAAAAACACCATTGAAATTTGAAACATTTAGCAGGAAAGGTAAACAGATTCATCTCATCAAGCCTCCACACTTTATCCATCATCAGGAACTATAAAAAGTTCCTCTGTGTGAAAATCTACATTCCTTTGCTCTTTCTACAATGCCTACACCAAACAAATCAAATATGCTGAAGTCGAGCACCGAATCCTATCTGATCAAGAGATCTAAGCCATGCTAAAATAGTTTGACAATCTCAATGTCTTGCATTTAATGTTGTAGCTGTGTCAGAGTCGTGTTCCTGGTTTTAGATTGAGTCTATTTATTTGATCATTTATCAAATTATTCTCTCTGTCAGATAAGGAAAATGTCATGCATATTTGGCAAAAATTGCTAAACTTTAATGTCGAAGTCAAGCCTTCAAAAGAAAATCAGTCGTTGATGATTTAGTTAGACTGTTTACTTAAGAGGCAGATCAGAAATCGGCTGTTAAAGGATTACTAGACAATAAATTGTCCCAGAAATTATTGCAATAAGCAATATTGTCATCTTGAGACCATTTTCAAGTAACATAGTGATAATGACATAATAATGCAAGTGCCCTGTCAAATATCAAGCTATAATTTCAAAAGAACGATTAACACTGGAACTGGAAGACATTTTAAAAATAAAAAAAAAATAGAAATAAATGCAACCAAAACCATAAATACAATTGATTATAAACAAAATTGCCCTTTAAAAAATCTCATTAGGCCCAGACAGGTAAAACAATTAAAACTACCAGTTAGGATTTTAAATGATCATGTAATTGATTTATTGTTTATTGCAACAGACTTATGTGTTACACTTCCTAAACACGTCAGATTTAATTAGGGTCATTAGGATATTACTGCAGAACTCGCCGTATTGTTAGCCATCTGATCTCGCATCTAATTTGAAAAGATTCAGGCCAAAATCTCATGAAGAGATTCCTGCAGCTGCCATTAGGGTGGACTTCTACTATTTATACATGTTCTTTAACAATAATATTCTGTTTTGTTTTCCAGACATTGCATTAGTAAGAAAGATTATGTTTTTTAAATACCGTTATATGAAACCTTAAAATTTAAAGCTTATCAAAGCTTCCCACCCTGCTTAGTCTCCTGAAGTACAGCTAGTGTCCAGTCTGCATTTTCAAACCATCTGCTTTGAATGCTTTTACCGTACATGTCATTCTAAAACCAAAACGATTCACAGATGCATTGACAAACCCACCCCATACACACACACACACGCCCCCACTCAAAAAGAACCTCTGCAGACTGGTTGCAATCTCAAGCCAGCACAGACAGAAGCAAGGCCAGGTAGGGTTCCTCAGACACCTGCTGTCCGACACAACCAGAGCATGACAAACACATTGATGCCTCAATAGATTCGCAAAACCAAATCGGTCTTCCCTGTCACTTTGGAGTAAACAAGAGAATGACCTTACAAGGAATTCAGACAGCATTTCAGATCAAATCCATTCAAGTGCATCTAGTTGTAAAGTCGTTTCTCTTTGCCAGCTCCGGTGCCTCCTTGCTCAGATGCAAACTAACAATGGCATGCTTTAAATGCCTGGAACTAGCCAATTAGTGGTAGATCAAAAGCAAACAAGGTTTCATCTTTAATCAAAGCCAGCATAAGAAATAACCAAATTCCATTTTGATTTACTGAAAATGTAACATTATTGCTTTTGATCAGAGTCAGAAAATTCTGTGAATTAAATTCTTGGTTTATATCAGAACCAAGTGAACCTGAAAACTGAAGGATTGCTGCAGGGTGTGTATTCTGAGGAGGATTAGTTTGGATTAGACCTGATAGACACAGGAACTCAGTAGGGACTCAGGATGTCATTATTTCTGCAGGCCCAGGGAATGCTCTCTCTCCAAGGCAAGGACTGCTGCCACTTTCTCGTTGCTGGCACCAGATTCTGCTACAAATAGTCCGCCGCCTTGAATGGAGCATGCTGATGTACCAATATTCACTGAGATCATAACAGTGAGGAGTGCATGACACAATCCAGGATGCATTTTCTAAATGTAAAGGGAAAGTTTTTAAACCAAACATTTTTGTCAATAAGGACAAATTTAAAAGAATAAAAAGTTCACCTCACACTGAAATATTTAGAGCAAAATGCTAAAAAAAAAGACAATCTTGTTCAGCAAGAATCTAACACGCTTCACTTCTTAGAATAAAGCATAAAAATCAGGCTTTGTGATCAATACAAAATTTTTTGCTGGTATCTTTTCAATTCAACTACACTCCATCTGTAAAAACTGCAAATACAATAAAATAAAAATCAGGTTAGTACACACTATATTGAAAGTGCCTTGTTTCACAAATTTTGCAAAATTGATTACAAATGATCACAAGGACCTTATGAAATAAAAGTATCAGAGAGAAGAATGTCACCAAACAGCACAAAATAAAAAGTCATGAAATAAAAGGGGAATAACCAGAACAAAGGGTATATTGAAGAAAAAATTTAGTTTCTTCAAATTTGATTGAAAGACTGATAAAGAAAACTCAGAAGGACGTAGAGACCACTCCAACCTCAAATTGGGGCTACCAGAACCAGAAAGTCCAGAGGATGTCTTTTTCTCTTCTCTTTTTTTTTTGGTGTTGAGTCACACTATTGAAATGCCAAACCCACAGTGAAACATGGCAGCGACAATAATGCTCTGGGTTTTATTTTTCTATGCTTATGCAACCAGATTTATGCAGTTTATTCCATTTGAGGAAACCTTCTCTTGGCTATGTCTCAAAAACCAAAGTTTAAACTGTACTGTTTCATTTTACCCAATAAAGAGCCTGGATTTTTGGATGGTTTTGGATGGTAAAATATTCAGAAAGATGCCACTGAATTATTTAGCAATGTAGCGAAATAAAATTCTAAACTTCTCTCAAAGTAATATAAAAAATTAATTTGCAAATTTGCCACCACCACATTTCTTATTTGACTTGTTGGCTTTAAATTCCAACACAGCTTTCCTTAAAAGAACTGCAGTGTGCCAACTTAATTCTGTCATTACAACAATTTCAAAAATTCAATTCAAAACGTTTATCACCAGTGTGCTTGGATTACCTGTCATTTGAATGCAATTTTCCTTGGTAAAAAACCTACTCACAAAGATATTCATTTCAGGGATGCATTACCCAAATTGCACCAATAATTCTCACAAAAACATAAGAAAAAAGGAAAATGTAAAAGTGATGAGTAATCACTTCGTCATAGCGAAATTTGCTATTTCAGCTCCTCCTAATTAGCCTCTTCCCATCACCTTGATTTGATTAGCCTGCCATTTTCCACCTGCTCTGTTGCAAAGAGCTCTTCTCAGAAATCTGCAGCCAGCTGTGCTGTGAATACATGTGCTTATTCATCCACTAAGTGACAAGAAGGATGTAAACCTCAAACCAGCCATACATGAACATTTTCTCATGCAGTGTTACCCATCAGCACTTCACACACACACATTCCTTTTCAGCTCAGTTTTCGCTTTGCACTGATCTTCACTTGAAGTATTTACAGTTTGAAAACTGAGTAAACATTTCTTTCAGTTGTGTAAACTTGTTTAAAGATTACCCTTTACAATAAACAGACTTTATCTGGTGGTCAGAATAGTAGTCTAGCGCTGAATTATTTGCTTGAACACAAAGTCGATTGCAGAGCTCTGCTGGGAATCAGTGAACTATGATTCATGCCCTTGTTCTCCAGTCAACAGCTTTGATATATGAAACTGCCTAATAAATATGCCATGTATTGCAGTTACAAGGCATGACTGGAATTTATGGTAGAGAAAAGAGGATCAAACTCAAAAGGTCCAAAATAAATCAGGACTGAATTTCCCATTAACAAATCGTTTTCCAATTAATGTAAAGAGCAGCACTACATCAAACTGAAATGTATTTAAAAGTGTGTAAATCACTAACAGGATGAGCGTTCGCTGCACTAATTTGTGGAAAATTGATTGCTAATATTACAAATGTGTAGAAAATGTCATCTTTGTTATTCATCTGTCATTCATACAAGACAAAGGCAAGCTCAAAAATAACTTAGTAGCAACAAAAATGTATTAATCCTAACCTCCAGACAAAGAATATTGTTGTTGCATTTCAGACTGTGCATCATTTATATTTCATAAGTTTGACATTTTATCCGGTCTTACCATATAAAAAATAATGTTGGGGAAATAGGTTGTGAACTTCAGATTGATTGGTTTATGTTCACAAACATTATTTCAATTATGGACAGTTGAAACTAAAAATTTAAATTTCTGAATGTGAAGACATTTAATAAATCTAAGACTCATTCTTTCATTATTGTTGAAGTACAGTCTGATTTAACTTCAGACTGTGAAGGAAATAAAGTGTTTGCGTCTTTTTATTCAATGTATGCAAACTTTAGATTCAACTGTGAATCAAATGTAATTTATTTATAATTGTCAAT
Source organism: Xiphophorus couchianus (assembly GCF_001444195.1). Taxonomy (NCBI): domain Eukaryota; kingdom Metazoa; phylum Chordata; class Actinopteri; order Cyprinodontiformes; family Poeciliidae; genus Xiphophorus; species Xiphophorus couchianus. The sequence continues at coordinate 6,082,552 of NC_040242.1, read as the reverse complement.
GCAATTACAATCAAATCTTTTTTTTTAGATTTCATTAATATATTTATCGCGAGAGCTGTTATACAGAGGGAAAACATTTCTTGTAGAGACATCTTTGTTATAAGTGATGTGAGAGTTGGCTTTTCTTGTGAGGCTCACAGTGAGTGATTCAAGAGGATGATGGGCCACACAAAAGCTAGATTGGGCAATCGAAGTGTCAGGTCCTTGAAGGAAAGATTTGACAGTTGGCAGGTGGTACAATTTCTAAAACCAAAAGCACATCAGTGAAATCACTGAAGTTGTTTTGGCCTTTGGTTCTTTTCCAGATGGGGACAGCGACAACAGGTAAAGAGCTGCAATCAGTTAGGGAGTGCAGAAAGGGCAGTCCTCATGGGAAAAGTGCGATAGGTGATCTCTGAGATAAACAAAGTCCACTTTTTGTTTATGTGCTTGAGATAAATCCAGTCGAATTTGTTTTTTCCTGACAAGTGACCCTTTTCACTCCTATGATGTTTGTTCTGCCAATATTTTCTCTCTCCCAACTTGCCGGCTATTGATGGGTTTGATGGAGAGTCTATTGATCAGATTTGAGAGAGACTATTGATTAGAAATGCATCATGTCACATTCTGATCAACTCTTTTTTTCTAAGAGCAGAAGATACCACAGGGGATTTTTGTTCTATGGGAAAATAGGTAAGAAACTTAAAATTAAAGTCAATTTCACACTAGTTAAGGTGTAAAAAACCAAAATTTCTGAGAACAAGAAAAGTTAGAAAGTTAGAATGCATCAAGTTTCTTGTCCAAGGATCAATTCTGCAAGTAAAATGCAGTTTCTGAATGATAAAAAAGTGTGCACTCTTTTTTTAAGGGAATTTAAAAACAGACTATTCTTTAAAATCAGCATGGCTGTGCATGTGTATGTTTGATTTCAGATGATTAGAGATGTTGATAATAGTATTAAAACCTGACTAATCTCTGTTCTGTATGCGTCAAGATGGTAATTGGATAAAATTAATCTCAGTGAAATATCAGGTCTGTTTGACCAAGAAAGCTCATTTAGCTGCAGATAATTAGGACTGCTTCCGCATCACTTTAGAAAGTTAAAGACTGCGCTAAACTTTTTCTCTAACTATTTGTCTGTCATGCTGCTTCCTCTATTTGCAGTCCTAAAAATATTTGCCCCAACTTTTACTGTCTTTTTTCCAAACTTTTAGACCATATGAAGACTCCATCATGTTCTTTAAACATTTTTGCAATTTCAGTCATTGTTATTGAATAACGTTTACAGAAAAACTACTCACTGAACTTGAGACAAGTCAGAGGAAAATGTAAAACTGCTGTTTGAGCCCTTAAATACTACAGATTCCTCAGGTATTAAGAGGTTTATCCTTTTAGCTAAGCTTTCTCACATTGAAAAAATTTTTTGAAAATTTGGTAGATCAGTATTTCATACTACAGATCATTCAGAGTTAGCACATTAGGTAAAATTAGTATATCAGATTAGTTGCATTATTCTTTAAAAACAGAACTTCCAATGATTTCTGGTAAATTTTAAGGATGGAGTATTTCATGTTTGCGTTCTTGGCCCCCATTTTATTTGTGACTTATTTGATTCTGTCATATTGTTTTGTTTAGGGATATTGCCCATTGCTCAGGTTATTAGCTTCATATTACATTTATCCCTTAAATTCTTTGAATCCTTGATTTATTATTTGTACAAATAAAGCACATCATTCAACATTTGTGGCCAACTTTTAATAAGTGATTTATTGGTTTGGATGGATGGGAAAAAAATGTTAGTACACCTAAGACATGATTGCAATTTTGTTCACTTGACTAAACTTCATTGATCACCTACAGCTAATTCAAAATGCAGCTAGTATTTCAAGGATACAGAGATGTACTCTATTCCTACATTTTGTTCTATCGACTCGATAAACTTGCTCAATAAGAAACTAAAAACTTTTATAATAGTTTTACTATATAAAGTCAAATTTCATTATTTTTCTTATCTAAATTCACTTGTCATTATATCTTAAAGGCTTCCTAAGTACTTTTTGATAAAACAAAAGTCAGTTGCTTATGCACACACAAGCTTTTGAAATTTATCAAAACTTTGAATACTTCAGCGAAGGTCAGCATCCAAAGCCTGCAGCCCATTCAGAGTGGCCCATAGAAAAATATGGGGAGTGTGTGTGTGCAAACAGGCTGATAAGTAAACAGGCTCTCAGTTCAACAGCTGCTATTGTTGCTGAAAAATCACAAATAATAAAAATGAAGGCCCAATATGCCAGAAGTCACACACGCCTGTGCACCCCGTAGACAATAAGCTGCATACACAAATTCACTGCATCTCATTTTCTTTCCTTATGACACATGCACACCCCTACACACACAGGCCCAAGCAGTGTTTATGAGCAGATGCTGGCTGACAGGCTTGAATTCATGCAGGAAAAAATGCGAGTCAACACTCCTGGCACTTGTAGAGAGCGCTGAATCTCCTCAACCTAATATAATCTCTGAGTGTATGTACGCTGACAGGGGAAAATGTGAATTTTGAGATAAAATTTTCCTCATTTACAATCATCTGCAGGCCATGTTCATGTAAGTAGCCTCTTGTAATGTAAATGAATACAGTAACGCAGAACTGGAACTAAGATGATACAACGAATTTGAAAAAATTTGCAATACAGTACAGTGAATGTCTGATGTAGATGAGAGCTACAATAAAACTTGAGAGAGAGAGTCTGTCCAGGGACTGATTTTAAATTTAAGAATGTGCAAAAAAATAATAATAATAAAATGTTCCTCACGTTTAGATGGAAAAAATACTTTATACGCTCATGATTACACAAAAATGTATATAGTGCATCAACCAGAGTGATTAAAAGAAGAGTTGGAAGAGTAGGAGGAGGAAAGGGAAAAGTGAAGTTGTTCACCTTTTAAATTGCTCCCTGTAGAAGAGAAAGGCTTCATTTCTCTGCCTAATTATTTCTGAAGCCCTGACCCAGAATCATCTCGCCTTTATTTAATCCTCAAATCACTAGAAACTGACTTCAGTTCAGTTAAAAGTCAGAGAGTAAAACTGGGAGGTTATTATAAAGTTTTAGATAATTAACCATCAGCACCAAGCACTGGCATACTATTGTGGATGTTTGATATTTTAGGCAGAAATCCTAATGAGACTGTTGTGTAGGACATACATATTTCATAGACACACAGCCATGTGTATTGCCAAATATTGCAAATCAGCTTACAGCTAATTTTTTTTACCACAGAGGCAGCAGGTTCATTTTAAAAAATAATTTGAATTCCCTGCAGCTGAATCTTCCACATTATACATTATGATTGTTGTTTTTCAAATAATGTTTTGATTATTTTCATATTTTGTTAAATATCAATACGATGTCATCCACCCGGTCATTGGGGATAAGAAATGGGGGTTACACACAGGTCATGTGCCCTCTGTCCCCTGCACTTCTTACGACTGCGACAGTTAATCCGTTTATATCGTACGGTAACATGTTTTTGCACCCTAAGGTCATTATTATGAGCATACAAATGCCAATGCCTGTGTTATACCTGTGGATTCCTGGGAGACATGCTGCTAAGAAGTGATGCACATTATGTGATGCACATAATGTCAGAATTATGTTCAGCAAATCAGTCAGATCTAGCAAAATTTAAAAAAGTGCAATTTTTTCCCCCAAAATAAGCCTTGGAAGTTGAATAATGCAGATGTTAGATAAAGGGCAACTAGCTAACCAATCATTTTAAGCACTTACACTTAATTCTCTGATTTCTGTACATCATATTGTGGGCAATTGTGTCAACTCAGCAAAAACTGGCAGCTGAAACTTTATATTTTGTTAGTATATACAGTAGTTCAAAGAACTATATACGGTGCTGCTGCCCTGTGGCTGGCAGTGATTGTATGTTTTTAGCCACTAAGGAGAGATGCAACAGAATGTGAGATGTCAGTAAATCTTTCAATAGAGTATCTCCCTCATTTCTGAGATGATTGTTAAGCTTCTGCTCTCAGGTTTCCACCTTGAAATTTCTACCCAGAATATTCCGGTACATTTCTGCATGCATCCTTCCACAAATTATGTGAAGACTGTTGGTAGCACATCCCAAAAGACAGCTCCCACACCTCCAAACTTCACACTTAGTATAGTGTTCTGATTGTGATGTGCAGAGTCATTTCCCCTCTAAAACAAAGACAACCTAAGAGTTTTCTCAGTATTTCGCTGGCTTGTCCAAATTTTCTGCACCAAACTTTAAATGTGCTTTAGCATTTTCTTTTGTGCATTCTTTGTGTATTGTTTAAGGGAAAAACTGCATCAAATAATTCAAAAAATTTTAAGAGCTCATTAATTAAGAAGTAGTCTGATAAATCTTGACAGATCTTGTGAAAACTGACGAGTTTTGACTGGTTTACAGTCAAAAGCTTCTTTCACTTTTTGATGAATACTTTTTCTAAACTGTTAGGACAGGATTGCCTTCCACTCAATTACACAAAATATGGTTTATAGAGTCATTTACATTTCATCACTTACAGACTACTATACATTTCATGTTCACTAGTATAAATACTTCAGGAAAGCTGTATGCAAAACTATTTCTGTTGCATGTTTTTAAGCAGAAAAAAGCAAGAGATCCCGACTGACACGATGATCAACAAGAATGTAGTGGTCTGTATTGAATGTTGCACTTGTATGTAGAGGAGGAAAAGAGAAACTGAAATTCTATTCTGGTCCATATTTTGGTCTATTTTAGTGAGCCTTGAGAGTCAGAGCTGTTGTTTTTCAGTACAGAAATTTGCTGCTTACTCCCAGCAGCCTTTCAGTCATACTGCTAACATAGTACCCATCAGTCTATGCAAGTTTGAGCTTTTTGTCTCTTCACTATTCCAACATCATTTTATTATTTCCTTTCTTTGTGTTTCAGCCTTGATCCTCACTTTCTCTTTCTATCTCTATCCCCTCCTGCACCAGAAACTCATTCATCAAAGCCGACAGTGGCTGTTGGTATCTTGTTATTCCTGCTGCCCCTCCAGCCTATTTTATTTGATGTAGATTTATGAAGCCTGATAGACTGAATGCTGAAATAGTCCAGAAAATATAACTCATCTGTTTTATACAATTTCTTTTTCCCACTTTCACCCTCACCATAATCCAACAAATGTCAAATATATGCTTTTGAGGTCATGAAAATGGAAACCTGAGGTCAGAGACTCTTCTAGCACACATGATAGCAGTTTTCACGATGTATATTTTCTCTCATTTTTAGGTTTTCAACAGTAAAAGAAAATTAAGACAAAGAAGAAAACTTTACAGTGATGCACAAACCTTGTGTTAGTCTATTCTGAAAAATATAAAAATGCATTGAAGTTTCTGGTGGAAACAGGACAAAATGTAAGGTTAAACAAAATATGTCTGCATAATCGTATGATAAAAACTACTGCAACATGACTTTGGACAATAATTGTGTCTAAAAATTCCAATCAAGGGAGAAAAACCAATTTGCAATTCAATTATTCGGTTAAATCCAATTCACTCAAGAAGAAACCCTCACTTTAAAAGTTTTCTCTTCCTCCCAAATACTAGATGAGTATTAGTATAGTCATGAAGAAACTGAAACATTTTAGATTCAACTTCCCCCTCTTTTTTATTTTGCTGAAGTTTGAGGCTTCCTGCTGTCAAGCACTTAAGCTGAGGCACAAAATGTGGTATAAAAATAAAGTAAACCTGCTAAAAAATAAAAAAAAAATAGGGATTTCTTTTGCCTCCGAAGAACAAATTCCAATCTGTGACACCTCATCTTGTCAACTAGCAGTGCTGCCATAGCTGCATTTTTTCAGCAGAGAGCTGGTAATATTTACACAAACTTGCTGAACAAGCCATAAATCTGACTTAATTTTATCTGCTTAAATTTAGAATCAACATAAAATGTAACTCTTATTAAAAGAGTAGAAACAGGTTTCTACTTTTACATAGGTAAAACAACTAGAAATTATTCAATAATTTGACCTCATCATGTTACATAATCTAAACTACAATCCAGTAGAATGTGTCTAAGATAGCAAGTTAATTTTCTATCCTTGTTGCAACAAACTTTACCAATTTCTGCAGGGAAAACAGTACAAGATACAACTCTTATTTTCACAGTGAGTACATTGTTCAGGGTCAAATAATAAACTGTCTCAGTAGAGGATAAAAAAAAACATGAGCTGAAACTCAAGCTGTGTAACAATCTTCCATAAGAGCAAAATTGGTATTCACATTGAAAAGAGGGACATTGTCCTAAAAGACCAACATCCAGCTGGATTTTCTCCATCCTAAAAATTAATGAGCCAGGCTCTCATCCACTAAGACCAAAGGTGGCTCAGCTCATGTTTTATTTATCATCTGAACCTAAATCTTTTAAGATAATTAATCACCTGCCTTGTAAATCTGCATGTGCAAATAGTGTTTTATGACTCAAGTTGATGTGAAGGCCACATGGGAATCAATGGAAGTCACTGTATTGCTCTCATTAGCAAAGAAAAACAATAAGGGTGATAGTGACTTTAGAGGCTGATGAAACATTACAGAACAGCAACACCATGTTGAAGAGGTGAGGTCATCTTGTTCCTCACCCTTTTATGATATACATTTTGCTTACAAGGAATAATTATGTCTAAAAGCACACAGATTCAAGGAATATGAGTCAGGATGATGACTGAGATCATATGCATTGTAGATGAATGTTTTTTCTACACATCCCTTGTCTCAGCAAATGCACCTTTCAGATAAATGTTACCTTAGAAAACTCTCAAAGAGGTAACAGGCCAAAAAAAGAGAGAAAATCAAAGCCTGAGTCCAAACCACCACTTTTATAATTCAATATACAGCTCTGGAAAAAAACTTAGGAGACCACTAAAATGATCAGTTTCTCTTATTTTACTTTTTAAAATTATATGTTTGAGTAAAATTAACATTGTTCTTTTATTTTATGAACTACTGACAACATGTCTGAAATTACAAGCAAAAAGTTGGTATTTGCAAAAAGTGAGAAATGGTCAAAATAGCAAAAAAGATTCAGTGCTTTCAGAACTCAAGTAATGCAAAGAAAACAGGTTAATATTCATTTAGAAACAACAATACTAATGATTTAACTCAGGAAGAGTTCAGAAATCAACATTTAGTGGAATGACTAACAGGTTTTCAATGGGTTTCACTGCAGTGGGCTTGTATCTTCCTCCTGTACACAGTTATGCCAGAATTTTCACACAATTCATCTTTTCATGATAAAGGAGCCAAATAACGTTGGAGCCAAATAACATTTTTACAAAAGAAGATTTATAAATCATTTAAAGGAAATCTTCTGTCTAATGGAAATGAACCAAAGAGCATTTAAAGGGTGTTTAAAGCAAAACATCTTGTTATATCTATGTTTCTAAAAACAGTAAGCACATTTAAAAATTTAAAATAAAATAAAAAGTAGTAATAATCATCCAGCAACTTTTTAGCGAGATGTTATTGTTTTCATGTCTGGAAAACAAGCCATTTCCAAAACCTCACAATTATTAAGTCACAATCTGTGTGCACTGCTCCGTTACCTAGCAACGCCTGCCAAGCCCAGCCACGTTACCTAGCAACCAAGTGAGCTGTTGGGAATTTCAAGCAGGCTAGACATGGCATATTGTGCTATTTAAATATCTTGTTGGTTCTCCCACAGACAATACGCTCCACAACTACTTCTTCCTCATTGAATAAAATCATGTAAACTTTTTGTCTTGCGAGTCACAGATTTTGTTATCTAACTTTTGCTTTGGATAGAAATTGAATAATGCATACCAAAGTTTAGTGTTCTGTATATAATGTTGCCACTATGACAACTTTTGCCTATTTTCTGGTGATTTTTCGCAACATATTTTTACTTCTAATATGGACCTATCGTCTTCTGCAGATCCTAATAATTTAAAAAGTTTTTCAAAGTTTTCTTCGCTCCTACCTTTCTGAAAACGATCATATTGGGGTAGTCATCATCTGGGTCTATGGTGCTCATGGACCTCATGGACAGAAGTGGTCGAGCCTTTCTGACGACTTCATTTGGTTCCTCTGAGCCTTCATCAGATTCACTGGTTTCCACAGAGCTTGGCAGCTGCTGCTCCTCTTCCTCCTCCTGCTGCTGCTGCTGCTGATGCTGCTGTTGTTCCTGCTGAGGTGCTTCAGCCATCACCGCACTGTCCCTTTTCGGATGTGTCAAGTTATCTTTATCAGCGACAGACTTCTTTCTTTACGTCTTGTGCCCTTTCCTCAGTGTCTGGAGGGTGCTGCAGGGAGAGACACAGATTAATTGGACCTTATAACTCACTGGTGGGCTCCATCAGTTTTCTTCTAGGGCTTCTGTCAGGAAGAACAGAATGGATGAAATGAACACATCATAAATTCTGCTTGTTTTCTCAGTTTAACTTCCTGCTTATTCAGCACATCGTATGGTGTTTAAGCATTTTATAAATATGTTTTGCTTATTCACTCATAAACCATATCACCTCCCACACTGTCACAGCAAGACCATCAAACCTCCACAATTTTAAATCAAAGCATTTATTTCTCATATTCAATTACAATAATTTATGGGACTGATTCCAAATCTCATAATTTTGATGACATACAGAACCTGAATATTTGTTGTTTTACCAACCGTATGCTTCCATCTCTCAGCAAAATTAATACATTTGACCTGACTTATTAGTTTTCGTAGTGAAAGCTCAACTTTATCAATATTTAACATTGCAAATGTGTTGTATTTTATTTAACATAGCCAAATATTAGTATGTCACATCCAACCAAATGAGTATTTTATAAGTGATGGTTTTGTTTTACTACAGAGGGGAAGAAACTTTATGATGCTCTTACTCCTGACAAGAATGTTGCTGTGGTTTTTAATTCTCCCACTTCCAATTTTGACTCAATTTAAGTCACAAACAAGTGGTTCAAGTTGGTCATTGTAAACCTAAAGTAATGTAACATTACTCTTCATGAGTTTATATAAACTTATGACCACGACTCTTGGTCTGAAAAAACTCCAAGCATTCTTTTACAGAGGGCTGAATAAAAGGATGCAGTGTTTTCTATCAGAGAACTGCCAAAAATAGCAGTCTTCTGTCTCAGGTGGGATTTAATTTTTTAAAAAGCACAAAGAAGAAAAACAAAAAAAATGACATAAGGATTTCATATTTATGAATTTTCTTTCCAAAGAAAAATAATATTGTTCCTGAATCTTACATGCTTAACTGTGACCAAGTCTTATCCCACTAAATCCACCAGAGATTAGTTGTTCAGCAGGTTTTTTAATTAAATGATTTTCATCCTGAGACAGATCAGTTCTCACGCTGAAATTGGCAACTCACGACTGAAAATCTAAAATATACTCTAAATGGAGCAACACTTTCTCCAATTTTAATTAACACAAGTCAGAGTGAAACTCTAAATCTCATCTAATGCATGAAGAGTAAAAGTTATAAAATGGAAGATGTACTTCTGCTGAAGATAACTCAATACTTTCTTTACTATATCCTCATGCAGCAATCTGCTGAATGCTTTGTGAATGCAACAGAGTTAGTCGTTTTCAGCAACTTGAATTGTTTCTGGCCATCTTCTCTCCGAGCACATCCGACTTAATATGCAGCTATTTCACTGATCTTTATTTCTAGAGATTAAATGAAATCCAAATAGAACATTTGATTTTAAGTGATCTTTAAAAATCAAGACATCTACAGCTACAAAGATGCTTGGAGGATGGTGGTGGAAAAATCATGCTGTGGCAAACAGTTTTCTTCAGCAAGGATAGGGAACTTGGTCAGAGTTGAATGAAGATGGATGGAGCTAAATACAGGAAAGAAACTGGAAAAAACAAGGACAAAGACAAAAAAGGGCAACAAGAACGCTTAATCCCCAAAAATTTGGTCAGAGTGGTCTTGACCAGGGACCCTCAAATCCAGGCGTTGACTGCCGGTGTACTGCAGGTTTTAGATGCTTCTCTGCTTCAACACACCTGCTTGACTGCACTGAGAGGGTAATTCAGATTTGATTGAAGAGTGTTGAACCAGGGACGCGTCTAAACGTTGCAACACACTGGCTGCCAAAGCCTGGATTTGAGGACTCCGGGTTGAGACTTGAATCTAATTTAGACGGTTACAATATCTGGAATTACATTCAAGGCTCTCCAGTACATCCTCCAAAACAATGAGTAAAACCTTGAGTGTGTCTGGATGTGCAAATTTGGTAAAGAAACTGCAAAAACATTGCAGACGAATGCAAACCAAAGGCACAGCATTGATTTGTAAAAAGAGTTCCCCCCCCCAATTCAAAAATGTCCACTACTCTGTGTTGCTATTGGTAACGTTAATAGGCATTTTTAACAGGACAAAGTAATGGGACAGTTGTTGCAATTGTGTTTCCAATAAAAGCAATGATGTTCTACATTTGTTCCTGTGTAAACATTGTGGCACTGGTATTTTTTGCATGTACCATTAAAAAAAACTTTTTTGCCTTGCCTGAAGACTGAAACATTTTGTTGATTATTACAAAAACTCAACTCAGAAACTAGTTAAACATCTTTAACTATCGCTGGCCTGGAACAGAAACGGCATCCAGCAACTACAAGCATCAAACAGAAATTCTGCTACAAGTTTGGATAAGCAAGCGTGTAATGATCAGGATTTTTTTTTAAAGAAAATGTGGAACAAACTGAGCTGCCATCATATAGAAAAGTTAACCTACATTTCAGCTTGTGCTGCAAATTGCGCCCTCTTCAGTGTCTGTAAGCCCTTCAGTCAATACATATCTAATATTTGATGCTAAAACGAAAGCTGAATGATTAATTTCACATTCCACTCAAAAGACATACAGACAGCTGTCAGGAGGCTTTTTGACCAGTATAAAAAGATAATATACAACTATAAATAGAGAATGGGGCTCCCCCAACAAAACTGTGTGGATCTGTGAAAATTATTGTGAAAAGCAGGTTTGCATTCATTAAAAGGTAAGTTAGCTGTTCTTAGCTGGGCAAATTTCAGCAGGTAACTCATGCAAGCTGATCCAATATTATTTGGGCCCAATGCCCAGCTGTGTGTGTGTTGTGAAGCTCAGACACACATTTAAGTCCACATCAGCTGGCACTTTAGATCAATGCTCTCATCAGCCAGCTGTTTGTTCCTCTGAAATTCTCAGAGAATACACACACGCGCGCACAGTGTGTCAGCAGCAGAGCTTCAGAGGGCTGCTTCCTGTGAGGAAAGGAAAATGTGGCGTTTGTTTGCAATTGCAAATTAGAGGGGGACTGAAATCATCTCAGAATTAATGGCTTCCAACCTGCTGTCGTTATTCCAAACATACCATCTGTTTGGTCGGTGCCACAAACCTGCACCTCACTATGACAGCAAAATGCATGAATTGTTTCCAATCAGTGTGTGATCAAGTTCACACACTGATTGATCCGTCCTCAGCCCAGGATTAGATGTAGGCTTGTTAAACTGGGATCAGTATCAGGAGATTGGCTCTGACTGCTCATTTTGCATGTAAATTAAATGTTCAACGTGAATACTCGCATCCACCTTTATCACCGTGTGAATTAAAGAGCCTGTGGCGTGTTTGCTTTATCTGAGATTTTGGTTAAATCCACTTTCACCTTTTTGTCCTTTATTCTAGCCCACAAATCGATATTTCTAAGCAGCAGGACATCTTAATTGTGTTTTTGGAGTAAGGGGGATGGAAAAGGGTCAATCTTTTTTAGCCCTTACGAGTTTTCAGAATTGTATGTAAAAAAAGTTAAAAGGTCCCAGGTGTACCTTCAAACGCAGAGAAATATATAAAATTTAAAACTTTAGTTTAATGTGAAACCTTGGCACATACTGAAAGGGCAGTTTGCTTGTAGCACCTCAATTTTTCACTTGTTGCAATGTGTGACCTTTCCTTGCTGGTGCATTGCAGCACTGCTGATTTTCTCTTTTAAAAAAAGACAAAGCTGAAGTCCAATTAAATGAACCTATTTGCTAGACAAGTCTGTTTGATTTGTCCCCTACATCTCCACTCTCATCACTTTACCTCAAAGTTGCATGAACTTACAAGATGGAATTAAAAAAGTAAGATTCACTCCAAAATCTTTAACCCTACAATTCAGATTTTTATTTTGTTGCTCTTTGGTAAAAGTTAATAATTCATTTTAAATTAGGGCTGCACCAATTGCAGTTTTCTAATGTTAATTACACTTGTGCCAAACTTTTTTAATGGTCACAACATTAAAGTTTATTAAAGATCAGTGTCTGATAGTAAATCCACTGTATACAAATCGGAACAAAACAAACAATAAATCTTACATAGATATGATTTTCTGGTCCAAATTTCCAGCTACAAAGAACAAAGCAGCATCAAAGACAAAAAATAAAAATAAAAACTTGCCGTGATAATTCATTGCAAGTCTCAAATTATTAACCCAATAAATTGGATCACGTTCACAGCTGAATATTACTTTGCCCTTCCATTTTCATCTCAACACACGCTGAGATGACAGCAAGACGAAACCCAGTGAGATCTCCAGCTGCTTCTAAAGTCTTTTTTATCAGTTTCCCTCAAGACCCTTTGCAGAGCAACACACTCGCAGCTGGTGGTTTCAGCACCTATTCCCACCACCTCCCAGGCAAGACTAAACACTTGGCAGTTTCAACACCGGATGGCTGCAAGGAAACGATCAAATCAGTGGACTTGGAGGGTTATATGACAATGTTCAATTCTTAATTTGCAACAAAAGATTACAGTTACCAGTCAAATTAAAGCTTTTGCTTTCATTTATGTGTATATATTCTGCATAAATCGTAGACAGATTTAAAACGTCCAAAATTTAGATTTTTTTATTTAGATCAAATAAATCAAGAATGAAGGTTTGTAGCTAGATGTTTTCATAACATCAGTTCATTAAGAAGCCATGAAAATTAGTTGGATGTTACTACTTAAGAAAAGGTGAAGATGAGTAAAATTTACTAAATTTCTCAGAGATTTTGAGCTTATTTTTCACTTTTTAACAAGACACATTAAGAGCTGAAAAGAAAAGCAAACAAGCAGACATGTTGGTAGAAAGCTGGTAATATTCTAACGCATTGTTTGCGATCCATGATGATCCCTCACACCTATTAGTACGTTAAACATATTTGTCCTGTTAGGTTCGGTTAATTTGTCGAAGTTTTTTTGTTTGAAAACTTCCTTGAAATTTAAAGTGTTCATTATTTTTAACAATCCAGTACAGCACCATAGCGAGCTGATCATCAAGCCATCAATTAATGAAAAATCATGGAGTTTGTCCAAAGTCGCCAATCACTGTAGCTTGCCATCAACTTAGGTAACAATAATGAATGTTTCCCTATCCTGATGGACACAGAACATCAAAATAATTTGGAATCATTAGCAGTAGCAACCCCATCAACAGTGGTAGGAAAAGCACAAGTGCTCATTATAAAACTTTAGTTAAAACACAAAAATCTAAACACCTTAAACTTGTTTACCTATCCTTGTTTTTGCACCTTAATTTTGAGCTTAATTTTGAATCTGTGTTGATGTTTGAGAAAGACTACAATTTTTCCAAATGAACTAAATCAATAATCTGCACACAAAATGTGTATTTGTAGCAAAACAGCTTTTAACATTCTTTCAAATGTTGGGCATATTATTATGCCAATAGATTGCACCCAAACATCACAAAAAGTATTTGATATTTTCAATCTAAGGAAGTATATTGTAAAAAATATATATATATATCTCCAAATAAAGAATTCCTGTAATGTTTTTTTTAATAGATCTGTAAAATCTCCCGTCATATTACAATATTTGAACTAACATTAATGTCATTAACATTTTACTCCAGAAAAATATATATTTTTAATATAAATCTTCATATTGAAGTTCCAAACATGGAGGGGTTGGATCTTCAGACTCACTCCATTCAATCTGAGCTTTTGCCAAGAATGGACAACAAACAAAAGAAAACAAAATCCCATTCAGGTTGCAAAGCTGGTGGAGGAAAACGCTACGGCTGCAATAGTTGCAGCAAAAGCTGGTTCTGCCAGGTATTGACTGAGGGTTAAAAATCAACAAACTTGAGATTTGTTTTGAAAAAAATCTAATTTTTTTAAATTTCATATTTTTTCTGGCTCATCAAATCACATCTCATTAAAATACATTTAAGTTTGTGGATGCAATTTCAAAAAATGGCAGGATTTTTAATACTTGAAATTAGCATGGAATGTAGTAGAGAGTAATTTGTGATCCATTATCTAAACACACATCTTTAACAAAATGCAGTTAATTAAAAACAAGGAGGTCATTAGCAATTAGTTCCCATTCTGTGAATGGAGAACTTTAATAAAAGTCTTCCTGATATTTTTCAGCATGAAACACTTTTGCAGAGATCAACTATGGGTTTTGGGTAATAAAAGTAAGATCAGTGTTGGGCCTCCAGCCATGAAGGACTTAAAGGCAAAACTAAGGCAAGACAGAGAGAACAATCTGCAAGAGCAAAAAAAAAAAAACTGGGAAAATAAGTCTGGAAGAAGTAACCAGCAGAGTGAGGACAAGGTGAGAAGAGCTACAGAGTAATAGAGAAATGGCAGCATACCTCAGGATATGGGATATCCACAACTAACCTCAGAGCATTACTAAAATGTACCTGCAAGTACTGGACTGCACACTGAAAGAAAAAAGCTGTTCATTTTACTTAATTTTATTGTGTACATCCGTCCCACACAATGCAAATAAGTAGAACCGACATATTTTCCCTCTTTCCCTCAAATACTTAAAGCTCGTCAAATCAACATATTTTATTTACATGAGATTACTTGAAAATATTAAGTTGAAACTACAAACATTTTATCTCTTACCATAATGTAAATATATTATGTATTATCAATAACTTTTTTTATGTCTCAGCAACACTATTGTAATGAATAACACCAGCTTATTTTTCATTGCCAGTATTACTCAATGAAATTGTGTTGGGCGAACACAATTCTATCATGTTAATGGAACACATGTTACAGCTTTAAATCCTACTTAATTTTTTCAAGTTCTCTATATGCTGTTCTACTGTAAAAAATTAAAGACTGATATTTGACAAGAAAGACAAAGAAAGCGAGTGCTACTGAACAAATTAGTTTTATTTGAAAGAAAATTTAAATCACACCATTTTGTACTTAACATATTTTAAATTGAAGAGACATAAATTTTTTTAAATTTAGTAAATACAATTTTTATGAACATGAAGGAAAACCTGAGACATATTTCTATAAAAGATGTACAAGATTATGAAAAGTATGTCAAATTTCTACAAACTGTTTTTGAACATGTATTCAAATGACATTAATTAATGCTGCAGTACATAGCTTTACAGACTTTAACATATTTGTTAAAACTATCAGTATGTTATGTCAATATGAGGCAAAGCTAAACTTTTTACACCAATTATCTGTCACATGTCTTACTGATTACTATGTAATACCATAGTGATAGTCTAAACAAATGTGTAAAAACAAGAACATTTTTTTACAAGGGAAACACTACGTCTTAAAAGTTTATCTATAAGATATTAATATGAAAGACAAAATGATTTAGAAAAGTGTGTAAAATTTCTAAAACAATTCTGAACATGTAATTTGCATGACAATAAATCAGTGTAATGTAACTTTTATAGCAAATTTCTTTAACATATTTGTAACACTAAGTAGCAGTAGTGTTATAAGTAGCACTACATACTGGAACGTAAAAGCTGCTGAAGCCCAGTCTTTCAGGTGAACGTTCCTCATTAAAAAAATACATTTGTGTCCTCCAATAAAGAATACAACAAGAAATACAAAAACTGAACATGAGAACATTACCAAATTAAACATGAGAAAATCTCTATTCACTCATAGAGGTGGTTTTTAAGGGACAATGCCTTGTTTGACAGTTTACCTCCATCCAGTTCCATTACTATTTTCTGTAATACCTCGAAAGTGTAGCGGAGGTCAGCAGGGTAGGCGAGGTTCATTGCATATATCAGTCCAAAAAGCATTGCAACAGCTGTTGGCACACTATCCAAATAGGACAACACTCTGATGCCTTCAAGAACGACCCCGATGTCTTCATCTGCTGAAGAACAGTCTTTAAGATGAAAAACACCGATGGTGGTGGCTCCAATACCCTCTTCAATATTAGCTTCATCCACACCCTATGTGAAGAAATGACAAATTAATCTCTTTC
The DNA here is from genome assembly GCF_001444195.1 of Xiphophorus couchianus. Classification (NCBI taxonomy): domain Eukaryota; kingdom Metazoa; phylum Chordata; class Actinopteri; order Cyprinodontiformes; family Poeciliidae; genus Xiphophorus; species Xiphophorus couchianus. Next base: position 6,066,299 of record NC_040242.1, on the reverse strand, counting down.
TCTAGACCTAGCTGTATCTAGTTCTTGATATATAGATATAGTTAACATAACATAGAGAAAGAAATAGATATATAGATAGATTTATATAGATCGACAGTTTTAGAGATAGATTTAGAGAAATAGATAGTTTTAGATAGATAGATATCTCTAGTCCTTTCTCTACAGATAGCTCTAAGTATACCTACATGTAGATATAGACAGATCTATGTGTCTATTCATGTAAAGATAGATCTATCTCTAGATATCTAGAGACATCTAAGTCTATATAGATACAACTATATGCAGATCTAAATCTATTTCTATATTTAGATTGATTTATCTATCACTAGGTGTAAATACACATTAAGATACATACCACATATTTATGGATGAGCTTGGCTGGATCTTCTCCCATATATATGCAGACTCCCTTAATGACACACTCCCGTGCAACATCAACATCTTCACACTGAAGGAAATTCAGTATGAAAAAATTAGAATTTTTTTCAAGCCTTGTGCTTCACAATGAAGTTTAATAATGTACTTTACCCAAATGTTTTTTATGGTGAAGAGATAGAAACTAATAAAGTTAAAAGTAAAGTTTTAAATGAAAATAAGCAAGAGTAAAAGTCCAAGTTGACAACATTTAAAACAAGAAAAATGTAATTTTCTATATTATTAGTTGTGTTATGGCTACATCACTTACATCATCCATTTGTGCAACAGTTTGTCTAAGCTTTTGTCCGAGCTGTCCTCCTCTTCTTTTGAAGAGCTTCCTCAGGTTGTCACAGTGGAGATCCAGTTGAGAGAAGAACTTTGAATGAAGCGGTATGGTCGTAATTCTCTTAAACTCAGCATTTATCTGAAAAAATGAGCACAAAGGAATGATTTTCAAATTATAAACATCTGGAAGAAGGCCACAATCACTCGTGTTGCCAAAGTGAACAGTGAAGTATATGTGCCTAGACATCTTAGATTAACACAGTATCCAAAAAAACATGTAAATGATACAGAAAACACACTGTGCATCAATGGGACATTGATTATTATGATTATGATACAGCTCCTCTAGAAATGCATCAATAGCTGTGCTTGGAACATGGACCAAATGCTCGAGTTTTAGCAAAGCAGCTGCAAATCTTTGCTCTATGAGTTTTTCCAAGTCCTCAGTATGACAAGGGCTGTGTGAAGGAACAATGGCATCCAACTGCTCTACAAACTGACTATTTCCCTCAAATTCATTTGCAGAAGGGGTCTCTTTTTTTAACTATGCCTTGTTTAAAATCAAACACAGTGTAGTGACTGTGTTTACGGTTTTTGTGTGACGTAAATGTAGAGTAAACGTTTGTTTTAAAGTTACAACCTAGGAACATACAAGTAAGTGTTTCATTTCTTTTTAGATGTGAATATATGTGAGCAAAATAGTCCCGCACTGATGCCAAATCATTGCATTCACAAAGGTGACAACAGAAAATAGCTTTTGTTGTAGTGGTCAACACTGTTTTGTGGCATTTATTTTGATGGACAATAAGTGCATTCCATGTTTTAAAGGTGCATGGACAATGCAGGTATGTACATGGGAAGTGGCAATGACGTCCAAAATGTGGATGTTTTAATTTGTAGTGATGCAAAAGCTTGGACCTACTTGACACTTTTTCTGAGCACCCCTTACAACTCCACATTACCAGCACCACCTAAACCTGTAACACACAAAGATAACCTTGAGTGAGATAACTGAAAATCCAGCAGGTAACTTCACATATATATATAAAAAAAAAAAAATAAATAAAAATAAAAATAAAAAAAAAAATCTAAGCTCTTCACCAGATTACCAAAACTCAATGTCCTGACAAATATCTGCCATCAGCATAAAATTCATGGGTGCTAAAGTTTGGAAGGCACATTTGAAACTTAAATTTGTTTTTTTATACTAAATCATCTTGGCTTACAAAAATGAATTAAAAAAGCAATTCCTATCTAGGAGCCATAATTAATTTACATCTGTTCTACAACCCAAATTTGTAAACACTTTACATTGAGTCTTCCCTTAAGCTATTGAAAAAAGGGTGAGCTCTCAGACGCCGCCGCCGCTGGAGGGGCTGACACTTGCGGAGCGGCGAGAGACAGCGAGCCAGAGACGACTGTTGGGCTCACAGTAACATCTACATGACAAACATTCTACCTGTCATTAATAAGCATGTCACATTCACAAAACAGTACTGTTCCGATGCAGGTGGTTCATAAATCTGTCAAAAATGTTCCTAGCACACTATTTTTCGAATATTTCTATAAATTTTTTTTTATATATTGCAGTTATCAGTAGATATTTACAAAGGACACTTTGCATAAGTCTTGAGAATTTGGAAAACATTCGGATTTTTACTCATACCGAATACTGTGCTCCAGCACTGCGCTGGACCATTGCGCCCCCAGCGAACTGTGCTGGATGGCCTTGGCATCCATACAGCGGCGCTGATGCAGTCGAACCATTACGTTAGCAAATTGAAATATGAAGATGGAGGGGATCATTAATGTTGCGCACTGCACCACAGATAAGGGAAAATAACCCAGAAACCCGTCGAAGTACTCAAAATCCCTCATATTCTTATTTTGTCGTTCTGTCAGCGACGCTACATGCAGAATTGTTACCATAATAACGAATATCGGTTCTGTTAGTGTATCATGTTTCCACAAGGGTATAATCCCAGAAGAGGTGGCTCATTTGCTTGACAGTGCTAATATGAAAGAACAAAAAACATGCATTTTCTATACGAACAGAACATTGAGAAGCCAGTCGGTTCTAAATCGTCACAGTAGCCATGAGGGAAATAAAGTAACGGACACTTCTCCTGGTGGCATTTCACTGCTTGGAAACTATTGAAACCACCTCGTTGATCTATCCCAAGCACACAAATTAAAAATATGATCGGTAACAACCGTCTTCTGTGGACAACTTTGATAGCATACTGTTCTGTACTGCTGTATTTAGCTACAGCTATTAGCTATACTAATAAGAATAGCTAGCAAAATGAAAACAAAAGAACATGCAGATAGTTTAACAATGAGCTATTATACAAGACAATAATCATGTGGAAACATTCTGAACTACAAAAAATATATATATTTAGATCACTTACCTAATCGATATTCCTCTAAAGATTTGTCTTAAACGTTCTTGTCGCTGAGGAGTCGGAAGAAACTGGGCGGCAATCGCGATATCTTTACAAATATCTTGTTTGGCTTCTGATTGGTTAAGATTAAAAAGACCGCTCTTATTATTGTCCAATCATATTTGATAGTGTCTTTTGATATATTGCATCATTTCCGGTGATGATAAAACATGATTACAATGGTTTTAGTAATGTAATATAATTACGTTAAACCAACGTAAAGAAAATGTGTAGTTTCATTATTGTTGATAATTAAGTAAATGATTCTTTATTCAATCGTGTAAATACAAGAGACATGATTGTCTTGTGTAGTATTAACTTATTTTGTTTGTGCAAAATGAAAGACCCCTCAATTCTCATTTTTTCAGTGCACCGATCAAATTGTGCCCCGATTCAACAAATAGGACATTTAAAATATGTGTCAACTACAACAAAATAAAAATACTCCACACAGTGAGTCAATGCTTTCAGGAATGATGCACTTCTTTTTTTTAAAAGTCATACCATTAAAATTAATGGTATGGCAAAAACGCTCCGATATATCTGAATCCTCCCAATCCAGAATGTCAATCGCCTATAACAGTCAAATTACATAAACGTCAGGCTAGCCAACTTAAAAACTGATCATATTAATCTGAATTAGAATGTAATGCGATTACTACAACAGAATTATAAGAGGTTCTGCACGATGGAAACTGAAACATCTCATCTCAGGACGATCCGCTCCCTGAACGCGCACGCATCCAAAAGCTTCAATCATCCACTCAGACATATGTGCCCACCAAAACTCTCAACATCCGTGAAAAACCCCCACAGAAACACCCACTGTGACTCAACTGAGCAGCCGAAGTTGATTAAACCATAGTTGCGGTTAATAGGACTGTCCAACATCATCCAACATCCCGCTGATCCAGCACCTCGGCGCAACACTCTGCCAACATCGCCGCACTCGTTATTTTTTTTCCCCTCCCAATCTTCCACACATCTTTCTCACTCCACCGCACATCATTCTTCCCACCCCTATCTTCAGAGCCTTGTTTCTCACCTCTTACCGCCCGCTGACGTCCATCCTTCGCTGGGAGCTCGGGAGACAAGAAGCGGCTTCACCACCGACCCAACAAGCGCCTGAAGAGAGAGGGAGAGACGGAGAGAGGCAGAAACGCAGGAGGGAGGGAGAAGAAACAATCCTTACACACCCAAAACCGCTTCAATAGAACGTTAGTTGGTACAACGTGCAGCCAAATAAAGTTCAAAGAAAAAAAACATAAAACAATATCATTATAGGTCATTTAATAATCAACCAATTAACTATTGTCATGCCAAATACCTAATTTTGATATGGCATTTTAAAATATTTATGAACTAAGGCCCTCTCCTGCGAAAACTTTGACGTGTCTTTGCATTACTTCACAAAATATATTGCATTTTAAACGAGGAAAAGGGCTCTATCACTTATAGATGCTTATTCTTGAGGTAAGATAGCAGAGCAGCTAACTCACTTGATATTTCTTCCGAGAAATGTGCTGCGATAAAAGTAATAATAATTAAACATATCTCTTTTTAATAAAAGAAATACGGTTAAGCTTGGAAACTTACAACTAAAGCAGTAGAGAGGCTGAAAATGAACAACAGGTGTGGAGCAATCAGTAAAAGGAGCTGACCAGTGACAGTGCACGAGTAATGATGTGTTCCAGTTACCTGGGAATTCGGCACCTTCAAGTTAAGTCGAAATTTCAACATGGCGACGTCCATAGGCTTTTTTTTTTTTTTTTTGGCAATACTTCTGACTTTACATAAGCAGACACCACTTTTAATTTGTTCCGTTTATAGTTACAGACAGATTTCAGACGCACTTTGGCATGCGTCATGTAAAATTATCGTTTCTGTTGGTGCCAGGAGGAGCGGCCATGTTGAAAGTCGGCCTAAAGTCATAACTGAGGCTCCTTGGAGTTGCTCCCAGTTTCCCAGTGGGAAATCAAACTTTAGTGGGCGTTCCAGTTGATTTTTCCGCCTGGGAAATTGGAATTTCCCAGTTCCGAGTACAACAGGAATGTAGCATAAAAAGTAGCCACAAAATAAACAAATAAATCAAAATATAGCTATTTTAAAAAGCACATTTAAAACATTTAAACTACACCTAAGAGTTGAACATAAAACGAAACTTTGAATAACTTTAAAAGATCAGAGATCAAAAATAACAGCTAGAAATTTGGAAAATATGACCCAAATAAATTGAAGGACCATTTATGTTTTGGACCAGTTTTCATCTTAAATGTAATTGAGCTTTTTTTTTTTTTAAAGCTGAACTAAAACCGTACTCCCCCATGGAACAATAAAAAAAACATGCTATTTTTAAAACAAACTGCTCAGAGTTTGCAAGCATTTGGGGGAAAAATGCTTGCACTCTATGCAAACTTTAAAAATAACAGAAGCATTTTATAATTAATTTAACATGTTAAGGAAGCAGTTCTATGAGGATTAAAGTGATCAAAATGCAGGTATTAATGTTATTTTTAGTGGAAATCAATTTGAGTTTTGAGATGACATTTGTTGTGATTTGTCACTATATAAATAAACAGATATTCAAGTTGTAATAACTGGATTCTTAGTCTGTGCCTGAATAGTTTGACACGTTTCATAACCTTTTCTTGATAAATTGTCAAAAATGTTAAAATCTTTACAATAGCTATTATCAGCATTTTCCATTCTACAATGGTGCTGTAAAACTGCTAAGCATAAAATCACTGTAAATTATTTTCTGCCTTATTTCTCCAGTTGTAAAATCGCACCTCCAGATATCTAACATTCTAATCGAGCAGCAAGTTAACAGAAAACGTTGTTATTCCCTTCAGACGCTTCCCAGCTGCAATGTATTCCAACCGGAGGTTGAAATAGTAATTCGTTTCTAAATGCTGGTGGGAGATTTGTTCAGCAGCACTGAGATAAACTCTGTCTGCGCCTCTGAATTTATTTCCTGTCAAGCATCCGGCTTTGTCAGGGTCACAGATGGCGACGATCTTTTAATATTGGCGCTTGATGTTGTCTATTTCGACTCCAACAATTCAGGTACAACACATGCTGGATCAGACCGATTCTATTTGCAGCTTCAAGCAAACTATTTTTTCACAAAGCATTTAAAAATACCTCACAAATATTAACATAAATATTTTCATCTGCAAAGAAAGTAGAAAGTAAATGTGAACATTTCAAGGAAACTACTTCACACATTGTTTGAGACATTTATTAAACATTTTTCTTTTACAGAAGCTGAGTTCTGAATATTGGCCAAATGAAGGATTTAGTGAGTTAAAGCAGAACGACATATTAAATTTTCTTTCATCCTTCTCGTCATCTTGGGGTTTTAAATTCTCTACAGATTTGTCTTGACTATTACATCCATTCCTATCAACCATTGTCACTGCACTGAAAAATAAATTACTATTGTTCACATTGTCCTTACTCTGACAATTTATTCTCGCGACTCCAGAGCTGTTTGTGAGAAATTGACACATTTTACATTCATATGTCAACTATTGCAATTGAAACAAAGGATTTTTAATTTGTTTTGACAAGTTTACAGAAGGATCAATCTAAAAACAAACACACACAACATCTCAGAGTGCAGAGCTGAATGTTACAAAAAACATATCTTAAAAACCAATGCATCAAAAACTTCTGTTGTGGTTTTGCTAGATCTCAATGCTACGTTCAATATATTTAGACGGAACATCCTGGAACACGGACTTTAAAAAAGGTCTGGACACATCATTTGATTGAGAAAAAAATTAAAATTTCTTCATTTCAAAATCTTAACGAGTTCTCCACTAACAGAAAGATTTCCTTACTTTAATTTGCAAAATTTGAAATACATTACAGTGTATTTGAACAAACAGTTCCAGATCACAAAACAATGCATGTTCTGACAATTTCAGGAACACCATCTGTGGGACGAAAGATTTTTTTCAGCTCAATCTCACATCATGAAGAAGGCTTTCTGTACAAGTCTTGGTAAGAGTGAAAGGTGCAAAAAGTCAGACTTTTGAGGGTTCATGTCTCACAGTTAGGAAGTGATGTTTGTTCCAATTTCCTTATAAATTAAGGCCTCTGCTGGAGGCTGTCAGACCTCTTTATGCAGGGGAATTCAAGGCTTTCCACTGATGCTGTGGGGTTCTGACCTCCATATTGGCAGCCTTACAGTTCCTGTAGTTTTGAAGTTTGCTTTCTAGCAAGTTACACTTCTCAGTGAAACAACAAAATACAGATTTTCAGTACATTTCTTATACACTATAATTGGATTGTGTTCATGTGAAGGCATGCTTGCTATGCTGAAATTAAAATGACGATTAACTAAAAATCCTGAGACGCCAGGATGAATATAATTATGGCTCTTCTTAGCTTCTGCACTGATGTGATTTGCTATTTCTGAAGCATAAACGAATGCTACCAGCTTGTGTGCTTTAGGATGATTGATAAATGCTACAATTTCTGAAGCATGGACTTTCTTTTCACCCACTTCTTTCTTTTTTTATTAACCTAACCCTCTGTTTGGAAGTAATCTTCCCCAATTCTTCATCCTGAAAATGGGCAAAGCTTACAGCTCTGCTTGCCTTGCAGTTACAACTCCTAGCTGATGGGGACTTTGGCCGAGCGCTGAGGCACATCAAAGCGACTGATGCAATGATGGACCGAGGGAAGAAACAGAGTTTATACTGTGTGTGAAACCCAGTCCCACAATGAGGATATCAACAGACAGCCCATTTACTGCGATTCAGGCGGCTTATTTTCTCAACCGGTGTTGCAGACTAAAAATATTTGGTGCCCTGATTCAATAAGCCATTACTGGGACAGGGAGTGAGGAGGCTGAGGTGGTGGGGGGCGGCAGCAGGCTTCAAACAGCCAGCTGTTTCTCTTATTTTTTTTATATTTTTTGCTTTCTCATGTTCATGCTGATCTGCTCTGTACCAGCGAAACAAAATAAGCTTAAAAATCGATAGCATGCACTTACGAGGATACTGTCATCAAAAACAAAATTGATACTAATGGGCCAATCTGCTCAGGCAGACGCGTTCGCACACAGACACACACAGCATCTGCTCATGGGTAGAAGCTATAACATTCACTTCGGACTGAATTATTGAGCATCAGTAAACAGGAAGAGAAGTTCCCACTGGGTTTATGAGAGTATAAATGTGTGTGTGTGTGAGAGAGAGAGATAAGTGGTGGTAAAAAGTTTCCAGAAGGATGTCCCATATTTGTTCATCTTTTCCAACTAACAGCACATGTTTAATGGCATGTTTTGGAAGTGCTTGTGCTGAAAGACTTGAGAATTAAATACATTGCAAAAGTTAATAGTTTACAGTTACAGCTACAATATACTGTGTTTTACTAGGATTTTCCATCATAAAGCACATAACTGAAGGGGGAAGAAATGACAAATTATTATATTCTAACCCCTAACCTTAACCCTTATTTATGAATCTGTCAAATTTTTCCTTTATGAAAGATTGAGAAGCAGAAAGCCCTAAATGTCAAGTTTACAGCCACACAGAGTAGACAACGTCAAACCTGGAAGAAAGAGTCCTGGTCAAATGAAACTAAAATTTAACACTTTGGCCTCCCTTTAAAATGATTTATGTGGCAAAATACCATCACTGCTCATTATGTTTAATTCACGTAGAAAACCACCACTGAAAGAAAACCACTTTCAAAGGGACTCTAATTAAATTAGATGAAAATCAAACATCTTAGCCTACCAGCAAATCTTGGGTCAAATAACACTCATATTTTAGAATGGTCTAGTTAAAGTTTTGTCCCTAAACCCAAAACAAAATTTAAAATTCAAATTCAACGAAATAATCCATCCAATATCACTGACCTTCAGCTATTTTGTGATGAAGGCTTTGCCAACATTTTATAAATAACCCATTACTTAACTGAATATCACAATATGACATTCTTGTAGTGAAAACTTCTTGTGTCACATTTGACCTTCTAAAAATGCTGTTTTCTGCAGTTTCCTTTTCCCTCAAGGAAACGTGAAATATATAAATCCCTTGTGTGCCACAATCTTCCTTCAGGTCTTCTTCCTGTCGAGTGTGCCTGGAAATGGAAACAAAAATGAAATCATCATCACTGATAATATCTACTACAATAATTCAAGGCAAAACAAAAAACTTATTGACAAGATACAGCTCAGAGGACAGTGGATTCTTTATGTTTAGATGGTTGTTTTGTTTTTTTTCCAAAGAGGCAGTCCACATCTTCGTAAATGGATTCATAAAAGCAATTGTGGAAATTTCAAAGATGTGTCTGAGAGCTTCTGCTGCAAGCCAAGACAAGACGGCGACTGACAGATGATGTGTAAAATCAAAAGGCAGTCTTAAAGCCCGCAGAGGGACGACTCACGTCTCAAAAGACGCAGAAACAACAAGGCTCTGCCGCCGAAGAACAAAACACCTCGACTTTTTCTGGTCTCTGCTCTCGAGCGCTTGATGAGAGCCGAAGAGTTACACAGAGACATGAAGGCGTTTTGTGTGGGCTGCTGGAGTGTGTGGGATAAAAGCACTAAGGGTCCGCACGCAACACATAAGAAAGGAAAGAAAGAGTCAGGAGGTAGCCTCAGTCTCCTGGTAAACAGGAATGTTTCACTTATTTTAAGTCAGTTAGCAGAAAGGAGCTGTTAATGCTTCGCTTCTTATTAAATGTATTAGCTGAAATCTAAAAATTATGAGGTGTTCTTCCATTCAGCTACAAAAGAATGCAAAAAAAGGTAGTATTTTTTAATAAAATTGCTTTTTTGATGGCTTAGATGTTATAAAGGAGCCAAGCCAAAGCTGGATTTGCATTTGCGAATTAACAGGCATAAAAGCAAAGCAGGTTACTTCTGTTTGGGATCCTCAAATCTGAAGTCCCTTGTAAGATGGTCCAGCTGATTCTGCATCCACCTGTAAGATGATTCATGAATTGCCACTTCCTCATTTAACACTTTCTCTGTATCGACCCAGGAGTGACTGAACCTCTGAAGACATGTGCATCACCACAGGTGGACAGAGATAATGTTATGCCCACCTGTTGGCTTCAGTTTATAAACTGTCGCAACTGCAGATCCTGTTTGCGAATCATTACAAAAGTCATAAAAATTTCTTACTTAAACTAAAAGCTTTTTTCTAGGGGGATCAGCAAATGATGAATTGATGTATGGGATAAGATGTGCAACTATTTGCAATCACAGTGTTTTTCCATATCTATTCTGACAACACTACGAGGATAAAGGAAGGGGGATAAAAGGAAATAAAGTCTAATTACATGCCTTTTTTTTTTGTGCCGAGAATTAATTCTCAGTAAATTGAACCTCAGTGCATACAACAGTTCTGGACGTCTGTTTTGTTTCCCTCAGGAAAAGAAAACATGTTATTTTAGGATGACTGCATGTATATTTATTCCTAGCACAGCAAAAGAATCTCATCAAAAATGATTTGCTTTCAGGGCAGCGTCCAATCACAGATGAAACAAGTTTTTTCCTGATTTTGCAGTCCATTGTTTGATAAGTCCGATAGTCATGGCTGACAGAAGACTACAAAGTATTTTAATTAGTTAATATAGTACATGAATGTATTTATACTTTTTAATTTAAACTTCTATGTGTTTTATTGGAATTTTATCTAATAGACCAATATGAAACAGTGCATAATAGTGAAGTGGAAGGAAAACTATTACAAGTTCTAAAACCATTTTTACACATTTAAATCTCTAATGCTTCAGCCTCCTTTACTCTGATGCACCTACAAAATAAAACCCTGCAACCAGCTGTCTAAAGAAGCAAGGTAATTATTAAACAGACCATCATCAGTAACTCACAGGAAAAGGAAAACCTACCTGAGGAAGATGCAGAGATCTTCAGCTCAGATGAGATGATCTGTTGAAACAAATGCACTTCATTCCTTCAGGTAGAGGCAAGAAGACAATCAATAATCAATAATCAGCAGAAAGAAATCTGATTGGCAGTTTCCCAAAAGTCATGTAGAGGAAATAGCAAAAGATGCTCTGGTTAGATGAGACCAAAATGCAAATTTTGTCTTACTTTTGAATACCAAAAGTATTCAAACATATGTCAAACTCGAGGTTCGCAGGACATCTCTGGCCCGTCTTAGCCTTTTATTTGGCCCTCTAAACATCAGAGAGCCACATAAATAAAGAGCTGTGTGCTTAAATTTCATTTTAGCAATCAAGTCATATCGGTTTTTATTTGTATTGTCAAAGTAAATCAAGGTGAAAATATGTTAATTTCATTTTAAGAAGCACTAATCAAATCCAGATAAAGATAAAATATTTTAGCAGTACATTCTGCCACAACAGACCTTCAGGGAACATTGGTGATCTTGATGTGGTGTAAAATAAGTTAGTTGTGAACCATGCATTTAAATTTTTTATGCTTGAATGCATAAAAAGATGCATTAAAAGGAGGCAATGTTAAGGTGTCAAATTGCATTCCGACTCTTTTGAAGAGTCAGAATGCGTTTCCAAGGAACATGGTGCCAATTTATGGCACAATAGAGCGACTATGTTATCTTTAGCTGTTCGGTTATTTAGGCGTACCAGTAATCATGGAAATGTTGCGATTAAAACTTGTTACAGGTGCCAATTCTTTATGATTGTATTTCTGCTTCCATGTGAAAATGAGAAGCCTTTTACAAACTGAGGATAACGGATTATATTTTTTGGATGATGTTAGTTCCTTCCCTCCCTTTAAGCAGTGGCTGCCGCATGCTGAGAGAAGAAGAAAATGCAGGTGGAGTGATTTTGTTCCTGGCAGTGGGAGCAGTTAAAATCCAATCAGATGAATCAGTGAGAAGAACAGTGGGAGCCCGAGGCCTCCACAGGTCAGATTCAACTTCTCTCTCTCTAGTTACTCACTGCAAGGTGCAATCAGACAAGACCAGAGCAGGAGACAGAAAAGACAGGCCCATCCCACTCTCACTGAATGTGAGCTGCTCCCTGCATGAGGAGCACAAATAACAGCACACCAAGCTGATAGAGCATCTATTTATTTCAGAAACTTTAATACTGTGATCACTGCAAATGTCTTGGTCATACTTCTTTTTTTTTCTTATCTTACAAAGACAATGAATCTGGGATGTAAACAGTATTGTTAAATCTTGTAAAACTTCTGGTCCTCTCTTCATGCTGTGTGCTTTATTTTCTGAGTTTGTTCCTGGAAGAGGAGCGAACGCAGCGCGTCACGACACAGCAGCGCAGCCTGCGGATCTTCCCTTTCCTGCTGCAGTCGCCGACCTCGCAAGCTGTGCGTGACGAGCATCCCGACGTAACGTGCAACATCCCGTCTGTTCTTTCCTTTCCCCACCTGGTCAGTGGCGCATTAAAGAAAAGTAGGGCTCCTGTTTTATGAGGGGGAATAAAATTAAGCATCCCCCTTTGTTGAACGGCAGCCGCATGAAAACATCTGGACAAAAAAAACTGCATTTTAATGTAAATTAACCCTTATTATATCCAAAACGCGTGAACACTGAAAGGATCTCCAAAACAAAATGAACCTAATAAACATCTTTACATTCACATTTCAAATATCCGTCCTGTTGAGCGAAACAAAACAGAGAATTTATGAGTAAACTGTAACTTAATACAACATTTACAGAATAAAAAAAGAAACTTTACTAGTTTACAGAAAGAGTTTTTGTATAAGATACACTTTGCACGATATATTTTGTCATTCTTCATTGCAGAAAGAACAACCACAGTTCTTCCCATGTACAGAATCTTAATTAGTTACTTAACATTTGTTTGAATTCAACAGAAAACAAGTCTTAGTGGATCAACAACATCTTCTGGGCTGATTTCTACAGATGCTTGTAAAACTATTAAAATCAGATGAAACTGTAACAATCTACTGGTGTAACTGTTACAGACGAACTAGAGATTCTTAAAACAGAACCGAGCTTCTCTCTGCAAAACAACAGAGCCGAACGAATATTTCGCCTATAATAATAAAACATTAAGCTCGTTTCACTCTACATTCATGTTTCTGGAAATTTGTGGCGAACACAGCAGGGTGTTCAACTCAACAATTATAAATCTGAATGCACTCAGCATTTATAAGAACGGGGGATGATAACTAACTATTTGAGAGAGTAAAGCGTTTCCAGAACACACCTGCATGGAAAAAAACAGCAGCTCTTAAAAGTAAACACACCTGTTAAAATATTGGCTTCTTGTGATGCATTTCAAAACTCCTTAAGAGGAAGAAGTTTTTTTTTTGTTTTTTTTAAACTGCTAATACCTTGTTGCTTAAGTGTGCAAACAATTTGACTAATAATTTGTTGAACTTTATTTTATTTAGTTTCAGCATTCAGTCTTCTTGAGGTCACCCCTGCCATCAATCAGAGACTCAGAGATTACGTATGAATAACATTTCTGTTCTCAAATAGTTTCTTGAAAGTATTTCAAGAAACTATTTTCTTGAAATACAAGAATTGGTTTAACACGATGGAGTCAAAAGTGGCGAAATTTACCCACTGGCAGGACACAAGATTTAAATAAAAAATGCAAAGGTTGGTCAGTTTTTTTCCCTTATTACAGTTTTACAATAAACTACATTTTTATAAAACTTGTATGTCATTGGAAGCCCTTTCTGATCTAAATCAGCAAATAGGGCTTCTATCCATTGCCTTGGATGATCAATTGTTTTCTATTTTGTTGGGCAAATTCCTTACCATTTTTGACTTGCGGTCAGGAGCCATACATACACTTCAAGGGCCACATGTGGCCCACAGACCACACTTTGAACACCCCTAATCTAATGAATTTTAGTGTACAAAGTTATCAGTCAGGAGATTAAAAAGACAAGATGCTGGTCATGTTCTCCATGTGACAAGATCTCCTGTTTTCCTTATACGTCTAAACTAAAAAGCAGGATTACAAGATATAAACAACTTTTTTTTTTTTAAAGTTCAACAATAGCAACAATCCCTTAAAACCTCGTGGGAGGATCTGTCTTAGTCTGATAAAAACCAACTGGAACTTCTGAGCCACAAAACAACAGTGAGACACATTGGTGGGGTTACTTTTCTTCAGATGGTGAAAAAAGATTAAGTCATAAAAAGTTGAATTTCTCAGTTTTGACCCCCAAAAAAGAAAGAGTCACAGCATCACATAAGTCCCAGAATGTGAACAGGAGATTTTGTCACTCTTTGATAGATGGAGAACCTTTGTAATGATGATCCTGCTAAAAAGACAGAATGCTGAAATTCAGTTTCAACAATTTATTAGTATATGGGAATTCTCACTAATGCAACCATGGCATGGCAGCCATCCTAATTATTTGGTTTTTTAGTTGAAATACATGGAAAGGATAATTTTGGAAATGATCTCCGTCTCACAAAAATCATCCATTTTATCAGGGGGGGGTGGAATTTTGAGTTCTCTCTTTATTAACTGGCTTTGTGGCTTCTAAACTTTGCTTTTCAAGCTCCTTTAGCTCAGATTTTCCCACAAATAAAAGGCACACATATCCAAACACTCTTGTGTGAAGATTCTCCGTCTCACGTTACTGACCCGTCTGATTGGTTTCAGTCACCAGACACATTTAACGCCTCACAACAGCAAACTACAAAAAATGTGAAGGTGGTTTAAAACAAAACGAAAAGTGTGTTACTGTATCCAGATGAAGAACAAGAGGCTTTCCCTTCTTTATCTGCTCCCCGGTGCTGTTTCAAAGGCACATCCCTGCTCTGCCTGGCAGTAAATGACCACAAAGTAGCGAGTGTGTGTTGTAGGCACGGCTGGGTAAGACTTATGGACATTCTCACAATGGCAACACATTTCAAATCCTTAAATGTTATATACTTCTTCAACATGTGCAAATTTACTTCCCGACAATATTTTGTCCCCTTAAACCTGAGGAAAACTGTAGATATAATGCACAAATAAACCTCCACGCACACAAACATCCACACTAAGTCTGCTCCTTTTTTTGTTTGTTCGTTTTTTTATAAAAATCCACCTCTGATTGTCTCTAAATGCTGGCTGCTTATTCTTCTCGTTCTCATTCCTGTTCTAAGAGTTTTTGTGGCCTTGAATCAAAGAACATTTGGAAAAAAATAAAATAAAATACAAGTGATAAGCAGCACATTTACAAATCATGACATTTTTCACTGGTCACCACTAGAGGGCACTGTAAGCAACACAACAGCAGGCTTGGGCACCACAAAACACAACATAATACAGAATAAAAAGCATATAGTCAGGCTTAAAGTAGAATTAGGAAAGAAAGCCATTTAAATAATATAATTATTGACCATTAGTCTTGAAGAACTAAACACTGATGTCAGTTGTACTGTACGAATAGAACAACTCATTTATGGGAATTATAATACAAGGAAATAAATTAACCTGGGATTAAAAAGACCCCAACCGTTCCAGCTCGTAATTGTCTCTGTTATTTATAATCCGCCGGCTCTCTATTTTCAGGCAGTGGGAGGATGAGTCCTTATTTTCCCGTTTCTCAGAGGAAAATGATGAAGGCTCTTTTTGCAGCTGAGATTTTAATTCTTGCAAATATGCCCTTTTCCATATCAGGTGTTCTGTTTATCCAGCTTCTTTTCAAATAACTCCAGGACCTCTTCCTATTGCTTTTAAGACACGTAGAGCTGAGATGGACCAATTAACACAGGATCAGTCTTGGTCTATGGCACTGCTTACCAATGGCTTTTAATACACTCCTCTTTCAGGTGTGGGTGTATACAAAAAAGATCTGAACGAAGGAGGAGTAAAATGGAAAATAAACATGTCTAAAGCTGGACGTCCAGTGATTTTAGACGCTAAAAATATTTAAAATGTAATCCTTTAATGTGAGATTAAAACCTCTTTCTTCTCTGTTGTGGCTTCGGATCTATAATGTGTGTATTTGTTTGCTGCTGCAGCAGACCTGTTATGTACATACTTGTGTGGCGTTTCAGTGGTTTTCTTTTAAGACGGGGTGTCTGAGGCGTCTTCGATTTGGTGCAAACAGTGTTTTCTTTGTCAGAGCAGCTGAGGAATGTTTTAGAAGAAGAGGGAGTAGGAAAATGAGAAAATTGGTGAGTAAAAAGGCCAAATGTTAGCAGATTCTCCATTTTGGCCACTGGAATAAGTGTGAAAGTCAACATCTTGAGACTGAGGAACAGGAGGAGCAGATCTGTTTGGCCACTGAATGAAAATCGGGGGAGTCAAACAAATAGAAACGAATTCCACAAATTTTATCCTCCTGACTTAAACAGAAAGTCATGATTTAGAGGGGATTACAAACCAACTGACGAGTGTAAAAAGGGTCTAGTAAATCCCACTCTGCCTCTTCACGAACAGTGTGTGTGCAGATGAGCGATGTGTGTGTGTGTGAGGGTTTTTAGATGAGGTCAGTTCATGTCGATAGTGTTGAAGACCCACTCTGTGAACTTCTTGAGCTTGGCAGCTGATGTTTGGGACTCCTCCTGAAGTCTCTGGTTGTCCTCCCAGAGCCTCTTGATCTGAGATTGAAGACGTAACTTCTCCTCCCGCTCCTGCGCAAGAAAAGGTCAGAAAGTAAATCTTAAGCAGTTCTTCAGGGAAGTATGAAATCGAGTTTTCTCACCAACATGTACAGTGCTATTCATGCAGCCCTCCATTTGTCCTTCTACATTTTGTACATGGTTTTCAAAACGTTTCACAAACAAAAAGCTGAAAAGTGTGGTGTACATATGTACTTTGAGTCTTTTGGGGTATATCTGCACCAACTCTGCTCTTCTTAGCCACTCCTCAAGCTCAGTCAATTTTCAAGTCTTGATTTGGATTTAGGTCTGTACTTTGACTGGACCATTCCAACACATGAACAAGACTTTATCTTGTAGTTCTAGGGTTGTAGTCTTCCTCATATATTCATCCTTACAACATGATGCTGCCACTACCATGTTTCCCCGTTGCTCAAACTGCGGGGCACAAACAGCATTTTGTATTTAGTAGCTGCATTTCCAGCTTTAGAAAATAAAGTTGACTTCACCTGTACACTTTAAGACAGAGAAGTTTTTTTGTGTGTGTGTGTGTTTATATAAACATTTCCTGCCTGCAGACAGTGAGTCACAGCTTGACTGAATAGCTTTGTGGGCCGATTTTGTTTAGTTGACATTTCAAAAAGCCTCCACAAGGTACAACAAAAGTAAACTGCATGGCTGAGGTGGACATAAAAACAGAGACACAGTTCAGCCAAACAAAGACTGTGATGCTCGTTCTATTTGCCACTTGTGCAAAAAATTATTTTATTACCCAAGCAGTAATTGTCAGCTAAACAAGTACTTAAAGAAATACGTGCTTCAAAATGTCTGTAATATTTTAGACAAAACATTGACATCTAATTAAAAGATTCAAAAGTCTTATAGCATCTAATCCAGTTTAGATTAGTTCTCCTTCATAACATATGAGACGTACACTTGGACTTATTGTCCTACACTATAAATAGATTCTTTAGAAAAATGTTGTCATTTTATAATCTTTTTATTAGGCGATTTAAAACTTTGTGTGGTATCTAAACCAGAACTAGTTTCACAATCATAAATCTTGATTTAAGCAAATCTAGAGGTAAAAAAAAAGCTGTGAAAAAGTCCCATTTGGATTTTTGTATGTCCTTTATCTGTAGTTTATGATGTGGTAAATCAATAATGAATCACATAATTTCAAAATAAATGCAAAAAAATCTTTTAGTTAACAGAATAAAAAATAAAGCCTGGGAAAACATCGTTTTTATTTTTTATGCTCAATTGTCTATTTTATCCCTTATTTGTGTAGATTTGAAAAATAAATCCAACTTAATTATTTTCTAGATTGCTTAGAAATCCTGTTTACAATATTAAGTCCCTAAAAAGCCAAAAATATAGTTTGATAATCCTGTCAGAAAACTCAACTTATTAGGTATAAACTTAGAAAACTTGTTTGAAATTCAAAGACAAAATTTTCTTCGATATAAAACGTAACAATCAGGGAAATTAGCTCATTAAAACATTTGTCAATACATAATATTTGTTTCTACACAAATAAACTGATAAAATAAAGTTTATTCTGAGGTTTTCTGGCAGACTTTTTCAACACTGGAAGACCGACCTAAATACTAATACTAGCTAATTTAGCTTTATATATGCTAGGTATTTTTATTTTCCTAGAAATGATCCCCTTCCTATTCCAACTAATATAAATTATCACCCAAGAGGTACTTCAAATGGTAGAGTCGATGCAGAATACAGGTAATAGAAGTTTTATCTTACCTTCTTCAGGTCCTCCTGTAGCATCTTCACCATGGCCTCCAGTTTAGTCACCTTTCTCTCCAGCCCTATGTGACCCTCACTGCAGAAATGCAAAACATCCCAGAAAGTAGGTTTGTAAATCAAAAATCTGCTAAACAGGGGAACATTGTCACATTTTGGAGTGGCTGAAAATAAAAACCTTGATGAGGGTCGTGACAGAGGAGCAGGCTGCAGCTCTATGTGTGGCTGCTGAGGACTGGATACTCCACTGGTTCGGTGGTTTGCATCTCCAAACACATAACTTCTCTGGACTGGAAGGCGAGAAGGACAAAGGTTCACGTTATTTTAAATTCTGCATTAACAGAAGTCTGTGTGTTGATTAGCTTTAAGGTGTAGAACAAGTATTTTTTGTTTTACTGTAGTGTGTGTTTCTCTCATTCTCGAAGGTACTGGCCACATCCACCAGGTGAGTCCACTCGAGAGGACTGTCTCTACCTGAAGAGGGGAGGGGCATCAGCTCCTGAGGAAGGGGTCCCCGATGACGCTCCACCAAATCCACCAATGATGTGTCAGACGCCGAAAGATCACCTGTTAATGTGGAAAAGAGCACAACTCTCAAATCATCAAGCACTTCACCTTTTGAATCAAGAGGGGGCAGCATTTCCACATTCATATGTCCCTGGATTTAAGTTGTTCTTTTTCTTTTTAGATGTTAAACAACTCTAATGTCTTATTACTGTTCATTTGGAAAATCTTCAGATTAAGAATATTTACGTAATTAAACATATTCTTCTGTAAGAGGGACAAAAATGTTGTTACAGAAAGAAAAAGAAATAAAGAAACATGTTCTTTTTTTTAAAGAAACTTTAAGCTTTTTAAGCATTTTCAAGGTAAGTTTTCAAACATTTCCAGCACCCCACTTCATAACAACAATACAAATGAATTAAAGAAGACAGTTTCAATTCACTGTTTTATGGTATCATTTATTAGTGTTATTGATACCATTTTATAATTGCAATCGACATCCTACAGCAAGGAGAATGAAAACTAAAATTTAATGTTTTTCACAAAACTGCAGTTTGAATATCAGTTTCAAAAACTTTATACAGAATTCAACTATTTTAAAGGATTTTAAACACCTGTATCCTGTACAAAGTAAATCTTTCTCCTTCTTACCATGAAGTTTAACTCCTAGCTTGTAGGAAGGCCGCCTGAGGGGCACGCCGCGAGTTGTGGGAGAGCGAGGAAGAGTGGAGCAGCTGAAGAGGACGTCAGTGGCGAGCGCCGGCTCAGTGACCGAGTCGCTCAGCGAGGGGAGCCGCTGACCACGATAGATGCTCTCATCTGACAGGGTGCGGTGCAGCGAGCGGCGACGGCTGAGCGGCTGGCTTGGAGGCGACTTCTGGCCATGCTGAGTCAGATCGAAGGATGAGAGTGGGGATGAGATCATTTAAATCTTACTTTTGTTCCCTATTCGTTTCTGTACAGTTACCTTTTCCTTGTGTTTTCTTGGTGGTGGTGGAGTGTCATGAGCAGGGTGTCTCTTAATATCTTCCTCCACAGTAGATTTAGCATGAGTCTGGGGGGAGTGCATGTCTCTAAGTGATGGTCTCGCTGCCGGGGTGGGGGCCACATCTCCACTTTCACCTGGAGATTTCCTGAAAGCATAAAGTAAATAAGAGAAATAGAAAAACATGACATTCGTGTAACAAATTAAAGTTTCTGTTGTATAATCCTCAGCCACAAGGAGGCAATAAAGCAACAGATATGTCATTACTGAATGAATTCTGATGAGACTTGCATGTAATGAGGATAAAAATGCTGTCAAAACGTAAAAAAGAATAATAAAGAGGTACAGGAGAAACTCCAACTAAATACGAAATACATAAAAAGACAAATATATGGTAATATTTAAATTTTTAAGAGAACCCTGCTCAAGTTTCGTCAAACTTTACTCTCGGGAAACACTGTTAAAGATTTGCTGTAATGTTTGTTCATTCTCCACTCTCTTACTTCCGTGTGTCTCCAAAGTCCACAGAGTTGATGGTGGAGCCAG
This sequence comes from Xiphophorus couchianus, assembly GCF_001444195.1. Lineage (NCBI taxonomy): Eukaryota > Metazoa > Chordata > Actinopteri > Cyprinodontiformes > Poeciliidae > Xiphophorus > Xiphophorus couchianus. The sequence continues at coordinate 6,045,834 of NC_040242.1, read as the reverse complement.
GCTTCCTCCAGCCAATCAGATACTTGGACTGGGCTCCCTGACGGGGGTAGAAGGTCTTTGGCCCGGGAGAGACTGAAGACTGAGACGAAGGGGAGGTGGCTGAAGACGATGACTCCTCCCTGGGTGAGCTGTGGCCAGAGTGCCTGAGGAGAAATCAAAGAAATGAGTTACCAATGATGCATAACGATTTTTATCTTACAATTATCTCAGTAAGGAGAGAACAAGGAGTAAATGTTTTGCTCAAAACAAAATCAAATATTATTAGTAAATAATATTCATTAGTAGCAAGACATCTACAGCAACAGCCTCAATAGAGTATAAATGTGTCCCACACGTAAAAAAAAGTATTAATGAAAGATTATTTTAAACTAAGGGTGGGAGCGATATGGGCTTAAATTTTTATCCCGATATTTTGTGAAGCTGTTGTAAAAGTGACGATACAAAGTATTACTTTTTTAAGTAACTGTATGGCTATGACTGCATGGTACACAATCATAACCCCACAAACACAAATACAGGTCTTGAAAAGCATACTTCTTTTGGACATCAGTCGCATAAAAAAAAAAAAAGCGTGATTTGTATGACTAAACTGCACACAGTAACTGCATTAAATCATATTTTCAAATGTTTTGATATTCATTTAATACCTTTATTGGACAAACAGTGGAGAAAAACAGAAAAATATGAAATATGGATAATACACATAGTTTTAGGTTTTTTTAAGCATCATAATTTATCCAATAGATGATTGGATATTTTATCATTTATCGTTTCTAAATAATAAATGATATGATAAATGCTCACCCCTATATTAAACCCAGTATCCCTATTCCTATAAATATGTGCCACTTTGTGCTGATTTATCACATGTAACCTCTATAACAAGCACAAGTAAATGTGAAGAGGCACATGATGTACTTATTGCTTAAACATATTAGCAGCAGCCAAATTTATCTTTGCTACCTCCCTCTCTTACCCTCCACAACTCTGATGGTAAATAACTATAGTGTAACTCTGTCTGGACGATGAAATGAACTTGCTCCAACAGGAAGAGCCGGACACAGGAGCTCGCCTCAGCTTGAGACACGAGCTCAGCTTTGAAAAGTAGGACATGTGTTCCACATTTCCTGAGGCCTAATGTGGAAAGATAAGAGGGAATTAAAATTACTCTTTATGCTTGGTTTCCAGCAAAAGTCTTGCTGAGAAGGAGGCTGTCTGCTATGTGATCTTTTGGGGTAAAGAAATTTTGGCACAAGTAATGAGAACAGGAATCACGCTGCAGTGGTGAGGCACGTGCTGAGGTTACAAGATATAAAATAAAAGAGTCAAATTCAAAAATCAAAGCTGAGCTTAGGTAAAGAGGTGAAAATTTTATGTGTGTTTTATAAAAGCTAAATATATATGTTGTTTTTTTATAACTGTATGTCTAAAGTGGCATCTTAAAGTTATTACACAAATTGTTTGCTTTGGCTGCTTGTAAGCAGATAGGAGCCGACTGAGTCCATAAATATTAGAAGTATTAAAAAGCAGTGAAAACAGAAAAACAGCAGCTACAAAATAGGCCAAGTGAGTTTATGACTTTAAAAAAACACACAGTTTGTGTTTTGCCATCTGCTTTAGATTGTTACCTCGGCCTCTGGCTGGATCATGTGTCTACCAGTTTAACCATGTGTCTACCAGTTTGCACACGTTTTAATTCAGGTCCAAAACGTGTGCAAGAATTAATATTCAGAGTACAAAAAAGTCGGGCTGTATTTCAGAAATGGTTCAACAAAACAGTGAATTTCTTTTCTCTCCAACGTTTTTTTGTTGGTCTAAAATTTATAACCAAGTCCCAAGTCACAGGATTTATTTTCCTACTGCTTCAGTTATCCTATTCTCTTGTTTTGATTCTTTATAAAGTGGAAAAAAGTCAGCTCAGAACTGCATGAATGGAGATCTCAGGAATGGGGGTCGTCTGCCAAACACAGACAGATTGAGCGAGTTGTGATGACATAAGCCGAGGTTCAGACCAGTTTCATCTGTGTAGGGGAAGGAGGATCAAGATGGATTTCCATGTTGTGTCAAAAACCGAAAGACATGATATGGGAAAAAATTGATTAATATGACATGATGGCGGAAGTTTTAACAATGTAGTTACATCACAAACATACAGTGCTTTATAAAAGCATTGACAGACATTTTTCTAATTTTGTCATCTTATGAGTCATAAATCACTTCATTGTTTTTCAATGTGATTTTATGTGACTGATGCAGAGTATCACATAATTATGAACCATAAGAAAAAGAATACTCAATTTTAACAAATATTTATTTATTCTCGCCGTCTCCTACAGTTTCCTTATACACTGCAGTTTGAATATCAACACTTCTTTTCAAGTTACTAAATCAGAGCCTCCCAAACTTTTTCATGTCATATCCCCCTATAGCATTAGCTTCTGGGCTACAAAATGTCAAGAAAAATAATCTATTTGAATGTTTTGATCACATTTATTCACTATTCAATAATTATTACATTTGTTTGGCATAAATGCTGCATTTTGCCTTCTGATGATCAGCAAAGCAGCCTGATAAATTTGACTTAATACATTATTTTAACATATATCTTATAATAATGATTGAGACCAGATCACCTTTTATAATTATTAAAAGTATTCGGGGTTTTTTCACTTTTCTCCTCATCTTTCCTTCAGCTTCTTATTCTTTAGTGCATTTACTCCAAATGCACTAAATGACTAAAGCTTCACCAAACAAAATAGGCTTAAAATAAAGTTAAATCTGAAAAGTAGTTTAATTCTCTTTTCAGATTCAAATCTATTCCATTTCAATTTTTTTGTTTCAAAATTTTTCTTTGTCCCAATGTAAATTTTTTATTTAAGTATCAACATTTCTGATTTCAGATTCAGTGTTTTTTTGTTCCAGTTTCAATTTCTTACTTTCAGTTTCAAAACCTTATGGCCATAATTTAGCTCCATACATGTACATCTTGCAATATGCTCAAGGTAAATTTTGGTGAGCCAGACCTTTGACAAATATATTAGAAAACCACACAGACTGATGTAGGGCGTCTTTTTTCTTTCGAAGACTGTCTGACTTTTTGAATTAAAATCAGTTCAATAATATTCTGACAGACATGAATCTCTACATCTTGCCCAACTGACCTTGAATGTGATCCACCATCACCCAGGCTGAAAGTGCTGCTGTCTCTAACCAAGAGATGAGTTGGTGGGCTTCGACCCACGGACTCATGGCTCCTTTCTGACGGAAGCCCCGGAGACTCGGCAGCAGCAGGCGACCTTTCCAGCATCCTACGTCCTCCCTCGGTCGGACTGTGCCACGGAGATGAAGAGCGCTCCCTGCTCTCTCTGCTCCCACTGGGGGCCAGCAAAGAGGTGGTGCTGCCATGGTGGGAGTGGGAATGATGCGAGGCTCCGTAAGAGCCGGTGTCGATGCCGCTGTCAGCCGAGGCTCCCTGGAGGTAGCCTCCTCCACCCAGGCCATTGGGTTCAGGCTCGCCCTGGTCGCCACTGGAGCCGCCGCCGGTCCCCAAGTCGTACCATTTGTCGCTATCGCTGTGGCCCCCACTGGAGGCGGTGCTGGACAGAGTGTTACTGCTGGAGTGGCCAGAGTACGGGCCATCTGACTGCTAGGGCAAAAACACCCAATAAAAACAGTTAAGTTGCCATTAATAGAGAAAACATGAGGTGTTATATAAGTGAGTGACCCATTGTGACAAGATGTTATACAAGCACTAATTTAATTAACTAAAAGTTTGACATTTTAAGGAACAAACTGTACTGTCAGGAGACTTTGAGGAATGCTTCACATCCTGACCTGGCTGCCCTTCTTTGGGGAGAGGTGGATGACTTGTTCCTGCCTCTGGATGCGAGGCGCTCCAGAGTAGCCCTGGCCAGACTTGGAAGCTGGAGCCTCTGCAACAACATCAAACCAAACCAGAGTTGGTGACAAACACGCAGACAGACCCTGCAGCACTGAAAAGCTGCTGATAATTCAACAGATCATTATGCGACAAAACCACCAGGAAGCACCCAGCACTCTTATTTTCATTTCGCCTTTTCATCGTCTGTTAACAAAATCCCAGATTGGTTGTCATCAAAAACAACGCACATCAAACAAAAATGCATCCCCCCAGCTGCTGGCTTTGCTTGCTCTGGGCAAGATGTGCTGCATGAAAGAGTCCCGAAGTAAACCTCGACATAAATGGGACTATTGTGTAATTGTCTATCTGTTACGCAATAAGATACACAGAGCAGGGAGTTAATGAGCACAGCAGCATGAGACACAGGGAGAGCTAGGGGTGGAAGCATAACATCTGTTGGGATGAATCTAAAAACGTAGTTTCCATCTCATTTAGAATATTTATTACTTTGTACGGTTGCACTGCATCCCACGGGCTCTCTGCACTAATTAGAGCTGGGTGTAAGCCGGATTGTTAGAGTTCCTGTGGATTTATATCTAGTATATTGTAAATTTGACTGGTTTAAACTTGCTTTAGATAAGCCAAACTAATCACTTTAGTATTTAAAACTTTCCAATAAATAAAAATGCTCTACTTGATGAATCATCTAAACAAGATAAGAAGTATGTTTACAGTGTCCCTTGAACCATTTCACATTTCTTTATACTACAACCTTAAACCTCCAGGTATGTGATAAACACAAAGTAGCACAGAATCGTTAACTGGAAGAAAATCTGAAAACCTCAACATGCATTTAAATTTAATTATTATAAAATTTGACCCTGAAACCCGCCAACGCATGATGGGGTGGATGTATTTCCAACGGTGCTGCCATACTTCCTCATTTCACCTGCTAATCTTTTTTTAGGGATGTTGTTTGTGTTTGTATAAATAAGCCGAGCTCTGAAATTTTTGGCATATGTAGGAGAGAGATTTGAATTATGCTAAGGCAATATAATTTACATTCTTAATTGTCATTTCAGACATTGCTAAAGCAAAGCATAATACGACAAATATTTTTGTTATATTGCCCAGCCCAACAGGTAGAAACATACCCCAAAAGACCAAATGGTGGCTTTACAAGGCGTTCTCTCATGTACACCACACTTTTCAGATTTTTAGCTAACTTGAAAACCATTATCCTTTTCCTTCCCCTTTACAATTATGCATTAATTTACGTTGATCTATCATTAAAATCACACAAAAATTCACTGAAATGTATGGTTGTAGCACGACAAAATGTTGAAATGAACGAAGTGCACTTTTTGTGACTTCTGATATTTCTGGACAGAGCCTGGCCACATCATTCTTGCTGAAAGCTAGAGGGTCAGGAGTTAAAAATGGGAGGAAAAGGAAAAGACAGAACTCTAAACCACACCACAACAGAGACGGCTTTTTGAAGGCTGGAATCTTGGCTGACTTAAGCTCAGCTGCCCCAGTACGGATCGTTCCTCCCTAACCAATCATGACATAAATGCCATAAACAACCACAAAATGACAGACTGAGGCCTTCAACTGTGATTGTGGTGGTCAGCAACAGGTTGAGGACATGGCTGAAACTATATTGGTCAAAAATCAAAAGCAACATTCTGCTTGGAATCAGAAGAGAAAGGCAGACTTTGGGGAATGCATAAACACAGCTAGAATATAAAGAGAAAGCTTTTAAAAAGTGGATGGGAGAATTCTTGCAACAGAGAATTAAAGGACGAATGAGAGGAAAACGAGAAGCAACGGAAAATGAGAGACAGACAGGAAGCAGGAAGGGAAGGGAAGGCACACAATGATGGTGTGTTGACAAGAAAGACAGACGCGTCTTCCGCTTCTCCTTTAATAAGCCTCAGAATAGAAAGGATGAAAGATGAAAATCCATTCACTCTTACAATTGAACAACAAAAAGAAAATCTCATTTTTTCTGGCTGATTTTATTATACATCCACCTTTTTTTGTTTGCAGAGACATTAAGACGTCTGTAAAGGCTTTATAATTCACAACTTGCAGGGGAATGGGAGGAGGAATGAGAAGGGCGATGGGAGGGTTAAGAAAGGCTGCTGTCAGAGTTACAGCTTATGTAATCACTATTCACATACTCCTCACGGTACCTACCAGTTCAAAGGGTTTTAAAGCACAGATAAATATGGAGGATTTCTTTCGTGTGCCGTCTCCTCCTCCACTGCATACATCAACTGCACCCACTCTTTGTATGTTTAAAATTACCATTTGCATACATTTGCATTCGGACGTACATAACAGCAAACAGAACCAGAGGGGAACTCTGCACATTTGAGCTAGTTTTCAATAACATGAATTATTGAATATGGGGTTTCTGCAGGTTTCACCAACACAAAGTTAAGACTTTTTAAAACCATTTTAAAGACCATTAGCAAACAGACTTGTACAAAAGCAAAATGCATATTTTAAATAATAGTGGTTTTGGTCTTTTTAAGCACAGAATGAATGCAGCATTGTACAGGTTGGCAACGTAAGACATGTCATCCAGCCAACAGGCGATAAAATACTATGCCCTATCTAACAAGCTAGCTAAAATAAATTAGCATCTAGTTAGCAGTAGCTGCAATCACCTTCTGTCACAGAACGCAATTATGTTTATGGGTGATTCAAACATTTGCCTGGCAGAAAAGTTCCACAAGATACACCACAAAATTTAAGACCTGCAATTGACGTATTTAAGGCCAAATTGCATTTTTTTAAACACACTTAAGACATTTTAAGGCTTTAATTTTAGATTCATGAATTTAAGTCTTTCTAAGGATACATGGACACCCTGGAATACTTCACCTGTTGACCCTCGTTCACCTCCGCCTTCCTCCATTCTCGACCAGTTGGTGGTGGATTTCCCGCTCGATCCGCCCTCTCCAGCTGCCTCTCGTCTCTCTGAAGACATAGGTGAATGTCGGCTGCTCGCAAACCTGCCAAAACAGAAAGTCACAAAAAATCTGAGCCAATACTTTTTAAACTTGTTACAAGTGATTAAAGATGCAGAGCAAGAAAAGACAGGAAGACGTAATGAAAACTTGCTTCAGGGCTTTAGTGGGTGGAAGTAAAGTGAGAGCACCTTACTTTGAAATATTACAACTGTCTTACAAATATACTGTATTTTCAATGTAATCTACTTCTGTGGGCTGAAATGTCAAAGTCTATATATTGGATGTCCTCTAAATATGAAAAGTGATGATTGCACCATCGCTTTTATGTCACTGAAATAAACATAGGATGAATAATCAGGACAAAGTGAGTGCCTCAGGGCGAGTTATAGGTTTACAGGATACAAATGTTGAGTTTGGGTATCACACATTCGACAAACAATTCCTGTGTCGTTCTTACTGCTCAGGCATGGACTTCTGCCTCCAGTGCGCAGAGCTTCCAGAGGCCTCACTGGAACAAGACAGGTTGCTGGGAGAGCTGCGGTTGTGAGGCGAACGACCCAACGCCAGCGAGGAGGCCAGGCTGTAGCTCTCACTGCCAGGAGACATCCTGCAACACAAACAAGTATAGAGATACACTTTGGAAATGTATTCACTGGAAAGTGAGAAACTACAACAGTGAATGGAAAAACTAAAAAACATGCCAGAGTAAATACAGTAAATGCTACCTCCAGTCGTCGACTAATTTAGCAATTAATTAATCATTAACTGGAATATACAAATGCTAAAAAGGTCATTTGCTGAAATAAGAACACACTCATATCAGTAGCTAAGCCAAAACTGTACAAAAATATATACAGTTTCAAGTTTTAAAAATGTTTTCCTATAATTCTGTTCTACCCAGGACTCCCCTGGTGGCAGCTTTAGCTTCACCTGGTTGTAATTCAATAAAAATAAATACATAAATAAAAAAATAAAGTCTCCTATTAAGCACATTTTTTTCTCCAGTCATTAATCGGTCAATGGGAAGAAAAAAAAAGTCAATCAGAAAGGATGTGTTTGTTACAAATGATCAAGCATTCACTAAAGGAAGAACACTTATTTAAAAAGAAATTATTTGTTCATTTGCATCTTTTACTGTATCAAATATTCCATACTTTCCAGAAAAAAAAAACATTTCAAACCCTCTTTCACTATTTATGTATTTCTATCAATACATATTTAAACAGCTATGACCTCTTGGAGTCCAGAGGTCGTCCGTCACTGCTAACGCTGCGTGGAATGGCGGCGCCTCTCTCCAGCCTCTCAGCAGACAGGGTCTTCCCCACCGAGCTGCCCAGGCTGATGGCTCGGTTGGGGGTGTGGGGCTGCGGTGAAGCGGTCAGGGACTGCTGAGGGCTGCTGGACGTCCTCTGCCACTTGTTGTTATTGCTGCGGAATGGGAACTTGTACTCAAAGGAGCCGCTGTCTGTGCTGCTGCCTTTGTATTCAGACACCGGGACTCGGTAGAGCTCGGAGCAGCCCCTGCAAAGACAGGAACAATCGGGTTGAGTTAAAACATTCCTCGTCATTCACGTGGCTTTGGGATTTGGGAATATTGAATGACACAAATAAAGGTCACATTTGTTCTACTGCCTCAAAGCCTCCGCTTTTACAATTTGCACATTAAAATGATTCGAGTCCCAATGCGCTCATGAGCTGCATCTGTAAAAGTAGATTGATTTTATTAGCCTGTAAAAAGTTCAGACATTAAGTTAAACCATGTGGAAGCAATTCTGAAGCTAATTTAAATTAGGCTTGAAAAGCATTTGTTTTTGTCCAGTCAGATTTAAATTATTCCGCCTGTAAGGAACACCTTCTACTCTAAAGCTTAACACATTGATGCCAAATACTAAACATACAGCCTCAAAACCACTATTCACAGAATATCTGGTGTCAAAGTGAGTTTGTTTACATATATTCACGTCCACTTACCTGCGTGGAGTGGCGTCATCATGTGGTGGGATGATGACAACACGCACTGTCACTGAATTTCTGAGGAGGTCAATCATCTGCTCATGGGTCAGAGTCGCAACAGCGACTTTGCAGATTTCGACCAATCGGCTGCCCTGACGGAGTCCCGCCTGCCAAGCATATCCGTACGGCTCCACCTGTGAACAACAAAGTCTCATTGAAGCTTCGACATATTTCTAGGGTTTGGTTACTCTAACTTTAGAGTCTCTAATCAAGAAAATCACATTAACAGATACAATTTAAATATTGTGATTGTTTTTTTTTTTTGTCTTTTTAAACTGGAGAACATTTAAAAAACATTTTTAAAAAGCCTAAATCATTGTATTTGTAAAAATCCAGGGATTATCCAACTGTCCGAGTATTAATCACTGTTTACAATAAAACAGAGACTATTGACTATTGCAGTCTCATATCCAGCCAGCCAAATTATAAGTAAGTTGCATCAAAAACAGAGTTAAATATGCACTGATGAAATGTAGTTTAAATTTAGTGCATTTTTTTACTGCATATGGTTACGATAGATATTTTTAGCCAATGTCAAATATTCAACAGGGTATCTTTAATAACCCGGTTCCAACTTACACTTTCCATAGGAAAAGCAGGTAATAGGTTTCTGTGTCAAACTGCTTCTTATGGCACTAAACACTTTGATTTGCTGTCTCATATAGGTAGTAATATGAAAAAAAGTTACTTAAACTTAAGTAAAACACCTAAATCATGACCAAATGTGCAAAATAAAACATTTATGTTGTTATGAAACAATACCTCTGCCACAATGCCTTCGTAGTTGACGTGGAAGCCAAGCTGCCCCAGACCGTTTCGCCGAAGAGTCATCTCGGATGTCTCACAGCCCTTAGTTAGAAACTGGACAGATTGAGGGCAGAGAGAGAATTAGAAACATCAAGTGATCACAGGTCGAGATGTCCTTTTCCAAGTTGAAATAATATCCGTTTAGGAAAGCTGGAAGGACTGCCTCTGTTTGTAACTGTGAGTTTATTTCTGTGTCTTTGAAAACATGGTTCTACTGAAGCTGAAAGATTTTAGGGGATACAGGTGAGGCCCAAGAGAGTTTAGGGCACAAAGTATGCAGCTACATCACACAGACTGGTTTCTGAATTGATGTGCACTCAACAAATGACACCCAAGACGGAAAGTTCTTTCTTTTGGTGAAATCCGAGTCTGCGTGGAGACAAAGACGAGTTACAAGAAAGAAACTCCTTTGAACTTTTGTTTTATCATGTGACTCCTATTGTTCAGGCAAGGATAGAAGAGGGCTGAGAAGAAACTGTGCTTCATCTGAAGGGCTGAAAATGGGAACACTTGGAAAAGAAAAACTCCACAGTGAGAGTCCACAGTGGAGTTAGCTCCACTGTGAGCTAACTCATCTGGATCTGTGAAAGCAAGTGTAATTTACAAATAACTTCTTTTTATGGTTACTCACTACATATATCCTATTTCTTTTCTCATAATGATGCATCTTTGGGCTTAAAGGCACCTGTGCATCTTTCTGTCTCACCAAAGAAGTCAAGCTTCACTGAAAAGTGTCTTATATAAAAAGTTACTGCAGTCGAACATTTCTGTGTTAATAGGGGCAATGAAGAGTATTAGAAAAAAGTGAAAAATATGAAAAGCATAAGGTAGAAACAAATAGTAGAAAAATAATTAAAGTTTGATCACTTCCTCTTTTTAATCAAAAGCCAATTGCATACAAAGCAATATTTTATAATGAATAATAGGACTTTTGTTGAAATGTATTGGTATGCAGGAGTACAAAAATGCACATAATTTCTGCGTAATTCAAGTTACATACACACATCATGAGAAAAACAAATTCACACGCGTAAACACGCATGCATTTATACCTTTCAAAACCAAAAGGCAACACTGAATGATTTTTAAAGCTCCACTGATTACATAAGAAAACACCTTTTCCCCAGTCTGTTTCCATGGAAACAGCTAAGAACGAACAAGCATCCACTTCACTGTATGTGTAGGTGTATGAGCCATTAGCAGAATGTTGTCCAGAGGTGTTTCTGAAACTCCCCTCAATACAGTGAAACGCATGAAGAGACGACAGGCTGGTATGCGAAAATAAAAAATGCCATCATTGAATAGTAGGAGAGTCTGTGAGTAGGCCAGGTAAGTGGGAAAAGCATTTTTGGTATTTAAATAAAAGTGAATTTGATCCAATTTTCATCATGAGGATTGTTTTCCCTTCCTCAAAGCATGTTATCACCATCAAACATGTATATTGAGTTACAACAGCATTTAATTTCTCTTTGGGATCAAGTAAATATTCTGGAATTGTGTAGGTGTGAGTCCTCTTACCTCCAGACGTTTGACCACTTCTTTGAAATCCTCAGTATTATTACTGATGCTCCTGAGAGACGCACTTTCTCCTCGCTCATAGAAAATCTTTAAAGAAGCAGGACTGCTGAGAGTCCAACCAATCACATCCTTAGTGGCACAGTTGAACACCACAGCTTTGGCCTCCTGGTCCAACAGGATCATGAAGTCATTGGAAATAGCCAACAGGGCCTCGATTTCCCCTCCGTTCCCATGATCCTCAGCGTAAACCGGCCAGGTCACCGCTCCGAGACTGCGCAGCTCCGCTCCTTCGTAAGGCCGGGTCTTCTCTTTCTTTTTATGAGCCAAAGAGATGAAAGGAAACTTTCCAGAGGGATCAATCGGAGTGCTGGTGGTGTGGCGCTCTGCCAGGTCCCGCAGGTACTCTTGGCGCGTTCGGGTGGCCATGGCACGAAATTTATATGATTTGTGAGCAGCATTTTCGGCATTGATCACTTTGGCCAGCAGGAACTCCCGGAAGACTGATGACTTTGGAAAGGTCACGCCCTCTGGGATAGGGGGGCCGAATGAAGGCATGTCTTTGGAACGGGTGACTGCCACACTAGGAAGAAAAAGAGACAAATTAGCCAGGCAGACATGTAAAGAGAGACTCAAGAAGCAGATTTATAAAATTTAGTTATACTCAGTTTGGAAACGGAAATTTGAACCCAGACATCAAGCAGTAAATACTTTTGTTTTGATTTATTGTTTTGCTACAGAACAAGGGAACCAGAACATTTCAATCAACAGCTTAAACAATTTATAGCACTGAGGGATCCAATTATAATATGCTTAGTATGAAAATGTTTTCATTTTTTTAACATTCCTAAAAGCTTTTCTATTTCCAAATTATGCACTTTTTCAGACTTAAATATCTACATTTTATTAAGATTGTGATATTTTAATATATATAATTTGCATATTTGCAATGTTTTAAATGGTTACAGACTCAACTGCAAAAACTTTGAATGATACATTTTTTATAATGAAGGATAGTCATTAAAGATACGATCTCCCATCAATTCCAAATAAAATAATTCAGATGTTCTAACAAATTCTACTTGTGAAAAACTAATTGCAGACCAGCTATATAAACAGATGACCAATCAACATTAGCTTGATATACTTGTTTTTTATTAAAAGGAGTAAAATTGAACCAGTAATAACAGTTTGCTAAACAACCATCAAACACTACACCTAAACTGGGGTTTGTTCTATGGATCTGATTAAGCATTTAAATAAAATATAATATATATCATAGATAATGTTATTGTATCCATTTTAATCAATATGTTAGGCTGGTTTAACACAAGCAAGAATAACTGCTGTGTTTCAGTTTTAATAAAGACATTTGTACATGTACATATTGTACATATACTATCTTGCTTAAAATTTCTGCTACACTGTCAAACTTTGGTGTGTTTACTTGAGGTTATTTTTAAGGCATGTATAAGCTGAATTATATGCTTTTTTCCCCTTCAATAAGACCCTGGAAGGGCCATTTGAGGGAGTTTGCCCTTTCTGGTATGTCAATAATTCAGCTGGGCCGTCATGCACAAACAGGAAGAGAAGAAAAGGATGCACCATGACTACTTTTCCAAACCTCTAGCCAAATGTGACTCCTGGGTGAAAAAAATGGAAAAGGCTTCTGAGAAAAGAGTGAATAAAAGGCTGACGAAAAGGGGAAAAAATGCAAACAGGTGGGGGAAAGAGACAATAAAACACACACAAAAAAAAGGTGTCAAGTAACATGCTGGCCTGGAGAGCTCATATTCCTACATGGCTTATTTTTTCTAATCTCAACCAAAAGAGCTCAATCACAAAATCCCATCACAGGTGATAATTGTCAGGTGACAAGAGAGGCACAGGGAGTCATAGCCCCCATCCCACACAATTCCCCGCTGACAAGCATCAGCACACATGTTGACACTGGGATTAATCACATTGCCTAATAAGCAATACCTGTGTCACCCACATATTTCTAAACATACTTTAGAGACATCCTGTCCTCACTGGAGACATGTGGTGTTCAATTATACCAGCCCTCAAATTGTTGACAGCTTATTTCCCACCTTAACTTGCTTGTGACAGACTGATATGAAAGAGGAAGCATTTTTCTGGCTGAAATAGCATCGCAGGATGTACTTTTTTTTTTTTAATAAATGGAAGCAGTGGGAAAAAGCTAGTGTCTCAAAGGTTTGTCTGAATTTCCTCTACGGTGAAATAGCTAAAGTCTAGTCAATATGACCAAGTAGGTAAGCTTGGACACCAGCAGTCATAACATCGATCATTGACAAGTGAAAAAGATGCATGTTCTTTACCCTATAATGACAGATGTCATTTAGTAGGATATTTTAAGCCACAACTGAACATCCATGTAGGTTGATATGTTGAAACTGAAATAAACAATTATTAAGGGAAGGGATGTGAAGTTCAACAGTTACGATTTTTTGAGGACGTGGTCAGAGCCTGCACCGAAGTCTGCCAAAGCCTGCTAAGGTCAGGACCAACTAAAGCGGTCCAATTCGAAAACCAATGTTGAACTTTAAAAAGGTTCATGTGCAACAAGAGTCACTGACACATTTAAGGTCCAAATACTGATTTCAGTTCAGCCAAAAGCAAAGTGTGGCAGAGTTATATCTAATGGAGAACATAATGTTACTTCCACAAGAAAGTAATTGTCTCAAATCATCAATCATTCCCAGACAGATTTATCTTCATTTGCAGATTCTGCGTGGTTCTTCCCCATTTTTTGGTACCAAATTGGGGGTGGCAAGAGCCATACCTGGCCAGGTATTTCATGCAAGCATTTTGATTGGCAACATCTAAATTACCATTTTCTAACCGCAACGAGACCATAGAAGTTGGGGAGTTGCAAATCAACCATGGTCAAACCTTGAGGTTCAAACCTTTTCAGAAGAGTGCATATAGCATCAACTGAACAAGGTAACTCACAACAAACAAATACAAGAAGAGATTTAGGAGAACTTGGCATTGGAAAACCAAAAATGTCCTTTCTTTAATACAGAATTACCTGATGGCACTTGCCTTTTTCGGTTACAAAAGTACAAAAAACTGTTTCTTGGTTTCAGAGACCTGACAACACATTTATCTTCCATGTTTTCCAGGTCTTGGGCCCCGTTCACAATAACACAAATGTTCTGAGAAACAGCTGTGTTTGCACCACCCGTCCATATACAGAAAGACTTAAGGACTGTGGGGGTGTCCATGGGAACTGGAAACAATAAAGCAGAAGTAAGCTTCTTGCATTGCTTTCTGTGTTCAAAACCACAAGAGTGGACATCCTGTCTTCTGGCAGCTTTGTGCTTTTCTTTTCCCCACATCTATCTCACTTTGGCCTGATTTCTTCAAAGGCTAAATGTCATCATTTTGATTGTATTATTGCCTCTTACTGTCACAGAGGCAATAATAATCGGCCTAAATAGAAGCATCTATACAATGTTGTTGACAACCTATCTTTGATAGTCCAATATATCAATTCCCTGTCAAAAGCTATGAAAAATGGTTAAAAAGGAACCAGCAGAAGTGATCCACCAATAGGGCCAATTGATGCATGTTTGGAGTAGAGTCTGGCTCCTGCGGTCCAACTCAACAGTCAAGGTCCTGTACCCTAACCTAATCAGGAAAATCATCCAAGTGTTAAAAGAAAGATGACATTTTGTCTGCGTAGCTACAGACCAGACAGTGCTATTGCTGGCCATAATGTTATGACTGATGGGTGTTCAAGACTTATGCAATGTCAATAACTTACAGAGACATTTAGTAATGCACAGGCAATCTGAAAAATGTTGACAACTCCTACGCAAGAAATTGACAGTACTGTGGCTATATATGCCTGAGACTCTGCAAATGAGTAATGAATCACACGCGGTATTTTAGAGAGGAGAGCTGAAAGTGGCTACAAGCAGGGAGAACAATGAGAATGAGACCTTTTATTTCTATTCTTTTCAGTCACTACAGATGCTGCTAAATGCATTATACCGAAGCTCTGAAATCACTTGTTCTGATCTCAAACACCTGTGAGTCAGTCAAGCCAGGACCTGTGACTCATGCAGGACAGAGCGCATTGATGGTGATATTTATACATACAGGTAGGGGCAGAAAAGTAAATAATTACATTGCATACAAGATTGAAATGATTTAAAAGAAGGAGAAGAGAATGGTAAGGCTTAATATGGCAAGAAAGAGAGGAATGCTGCACAATGGGAAATGCTGGACTATAAGGCTTCTTGGTGATCTTCATGGCAGGAGGTTGAGCAAAGAAAATCAAAGGGTAAATTCCTGTGGTTTTAGTGATTTGTGGGCTTATAAATATCCAGTGTGTGGGCAGTCTGCTCTTCCAGTATCCACAAACAGGAGCTCAACAAGCCAAGAAACAGAAAAAGAAAAACAAAACAAAAACCAAGTCAATACCTTATGCTGTGGGGAGTTCAGAGATGGACACGTATTCAGGAGAGAAATATGAGGAAGGTGTATGAAGTTTACCTTGTTCCTCTCTGCTTGCATCAAGTCAACATTTAAAGATAGATTGGAGACTTTAAATTAAAAAAACACCAGAAATCTTAAGATTGTCAAACCCTTCACTGAGAATGTTAAAAAAAAGCAGGCTCCTCCATTAACCAATTCTTTCTTTTATAAATGTCCACACATGTTCATATCACAAATTCAATGTGCACAAGTGAAGCACTATATACACTACACTCCCAAAAGTATGGCTTTCTAGATGAGTTTAAGCTTAATTTTGTTTTAACCCCTTCCCATGCATTTATATCCATGCTCTATTCAATGTAAAATAAATACATTATTATTGTAAGCTCTATTTAATGCATCATTTCTTAGTCATGTGCATTGTCCATGGAGACCATGACTCATATTTGACCTGTGAAACTTGAGGCTCTCATGTATGCATCATGTAAAGTTTTCTTTCACATTTATGAATCACAGACCAAAGACATAAAAGCATTTGTTCAATATTCACTGTGCAGCAGGGCTCATTGCTTATGTGTGTTTATTTGTGTTGTTGCTCTGTAATGAAGTAGCCACATGGGGGAAGATTAAGGCCTCACACAAGTTGCTCAGACAGCAATTAAAAACAGCAATGATTGGAGTCAAACGGAGTGTGACAACAAAAAAGAACAGCAAACAGGATAAGAAGTAGACAAAAACCTGAATAAAATTCCTTTCAAAGCTGAACTCAAACAGGAACCTAAAAGCAAGGTTAACTGATGGGTGTGGGTGGCGTGCATTCTGTTCATATTATATATTTCTGACAAAGTAGTAATAATTCTTGAGCTACAGAGACATCTCACAACACTTGCAGCCATTTTCATGATGGATTTCAGGAAGTAGAAAACTGCAGGCATCATCAGAGCATCATTCATTCAGCTGTGATGGAGGGTGGTTTATGTGAAATACATTGTTGTGCTTACCATAGATTTGACCAAATTTTTTGAGATTAGAATTTTAGTTGATAAAATAAACCTGTAGAATCCCTTTTTGTGTTTATTTAATCAACTCTTTTAGGTTTTTTATTCATTCCTCCATCATATTATATACCCACTTTTTATTGCAGGGTTTTACAAGTCCTGGAGGAATCTCATGATTGGCAATGTCTGCAGTTGTTTCAGATGGGTTACATTTGTAGACTATTTTTCAAACAGTGGAAGTGCCGATTTCAAATTCTTTTGGAATCTCTTTAAATCATTTACTAGATTTATACACTGCCACAATCTTCCTTTTTAAGGCCTCAGACCTCTCTTTCAATCTGACCATAAAGTGTACTGTCACTTAGTGACTCAGGAGCACAACAAACTAAATGTAATTTATGAATAAGTATATACTTTGTTATTGATGTATAATTACCAATTGTCCAATTAGGGTATTTTTACAATTGACTAAGAAGAAAAATTACCCAGAATGCTAGAATTTAAAAACAATTAATGAATAAAAATAAACATTACTCCATCTATATAAACAGTACAGTGTTCACTTTGTTTCTGAATCTCACCTATAGGAGGAGTTTTCAGAGCAGGGGTTATGAGCGCGCACAATCACAAAGACATGCTGGAAGTGAGAGCGAATGTTTTTAGGAGTGAAGGGAAGCGCTCCAGGTTCCTGGAACACAATTGTGACGATGTCGTTCCCTATGTGCCGCTTCCGCAGCAACTGCAAGTTCGATGACAAAGAGAGAAAATAAACAATAAGCTGTTAGAGACCAAGAAAATCAAACTGAACAATCAGAGACATCTTTTAGACAATGAGCACCTAGAAAGCTGTGACTTAATCCACTAGTTTTACAACACAGGATTTTTGCAGGAATCTCTTACAAATGTCCACCTTTATAGCTTTAATATACACAAAGGCTGTTATCTAAAACTTTCTATTAATTTTCATTTTTCATACCTGTTGCTTATTGTTGGGTGTGTAAGGCAGCATGGTTGACACGTGAAACATGATCTCATAATCCTTGTAAGTTGTATACAAGGAGTGGGTGCCTGTAGAATCGGCTGAGAAAGACACAAGAGTGGGTTAATTTCTCATTTGCTAAACTGATGAAAATCCAATGGAGCAGTGTTTGGGTCTCACACCAAGGAAATACTTCTCATTAATAACAAACTCCACATTCTACTGATTTTCCTTCAGTTTCACAGCATCACATTTACGGGCTGTTTAAAAGCCCATGTTGGCTAAATCAGTTATTTACTGCAAACACTTAATAGTGTTTACTTTACATTGCTTTATTAGTTTCGGCCCAGTATTCTTGGGACTTCCAGACCAGTTTAGCGCATTTAGGTTTACTTAAATAAAATTTTCCAGATAAATTTCAAAGTGTTAAGTTGTTTGGCTGTTTTGTTAATTTTCACTTAACTGAAGTTCAAAGTTCTGTGTTGAAGTTTTGCTTATGGAAAAATAAAAATTCCTCTGTTAACAATTATTGTATTATTTAGTGAAAACTGTTTGCGTAGCAGTTCCAGTTTCTCTCCTCATGTTCTCTCTCTTTTTTCCTAACAACTTTATTTCAATCATGAAACATACAAGAACTAAATAAAACACAGACAGTAGAAACAAGAACTAAGTGTAATACTTAAGGTCGTAAATAATAATGTAAAAATTAACTGGAGTTGGAGTGTTGGAGTCTTGAATTGAAGTTTGCAATTTGGCGTTAGCTTCCACTAAATAGCATGTTGGCACAGTTCTTTAGAATTAGTTGAACTAATGTTTATAACTTTAGGGTTAACACAACTAACTTTTTAGTTAGTAGTACCCATCACTACAAGTGGCTAGACATAGTTTTAATTTTCAAGTTGTAATCGCTTTGTCTGTAGAAATCCTCCACAATTCCCAGATCAACGTATTTCTACTGAGACTGTATTGCATTGCTTAGTGCCCTGCAATTTGCCAAACATCTATATAATATTCTGGCTTCAGTGTTTTTGTTCATATAAGAATAATTTTAAATGCATCTAGTGCAGGGGTGGGCAAACTTTTTGACTTGCGGGCCAGAATGGGTTCTAAAATTTGACAGAGGGGCCGGGCCAGGAGCATTTGGACAAGCAATGTAATTGATTAAACCTGGGGATTGAAATGTATTAAAAAAAATTTAAAGAAATCAACATTTAGTGGGAAAAAAAATCAATGGAATCACTTTCAACATTCAGAACATATTATTACCCAACGAAAGGAAGGGGTCTTTAAAATGAGAGCGATGTGCGGCATGTTAATTAAGCTACTGTATACCGCTGCTGTGCGTAAATGCGCAAGTTGCTATTTTTTTCATAACAGTAGAAAAACTCACATTTCAGTGGGAACAGTGTTGTTGTTCTCCTTTTTTTGCCAGTGCATCAAAGTCTGGAGTTAGTTTTGTTGTGGCAATTCTCAGAATAGATCTGAGGTGTTGGTCAGTTAACCGGGATCTGTATCGGGCTTTGTTGATGTTCATGACGCTGAAAGTCTGCTCACACACGTAGGTCGAGCCAAACAATGCCAGCATCTTCTGTGCCGTCCTCCGGAGGTTTGGAAATGTGGCTTCGTTAAGTGAAGCGTAAAAGTCATTCAGTTTAAGAGATCGGAACTTCTCTTTTGAGACGGAGTCAGACTGAAGATCGATCAGCTCCAATTGCAGCTCATGCGGTGCTGTTTCGGGGTCTTGTGACAGGGGACAGGACACCAGCTGAAGTGACTTTTCAATTTTTTCAAAATCAGTGAACCGACGGCAGAATTCTCTGTGCATGTCGTCCAGTGATTTGCAGTATTTCTTCACGTTTCGGGTGGCCTTTTGCATGGCCAGTGTGGGAAAATGAGCGAAAGATTTGTTTGACATTTGCCTGGAGAATAAAATCAGCTTGGATTTGAAGGCTCTCACATTTGTGTACATATCGTGCACAAACTGATCTTTCCCCTGCAGCTTAACGTTCAGCTCATTCATGTGTGACAATATGTCCACAGCAAACGCAAAGTCACAAAGCCAGTCCTCATCGCTCAGCTCAGGGAATTCGTCGGATTTCCCCATTAGCTCCAAAAACGAACGAATCTCCTCTTTGAGCTCCCACACTCGTTGGCAGACTTTCCCCAAACTTAACCAGCGGACACGAGAGTGGTAAAGTAAGTCGTGGTGATCCGCATCGGTTTCCTCTAGGAACGCAATGAACTGACGGTGATTAAGTCCCCTTGCTCGTATGAAGTTAACAAGTTTTACAACTGGATCCACAACATGATTAAGCTGCAATACAGACTTACACAGAGATTCTTGATGAATGATGCAGTGAAGAAAAATAACATCCTGGTCAGGGTTTTCTTCTTTCACTTTATCTTGGATTCTCTTCAGCAACCCAACGTTTTTTCCAGTTAAATTTGGCGATCCATCCGTGGTGACACCGGCAAGTTTACTCCAAGGCAGCTTCATTCTCTCGATGACAGCAGACACCTGTTCATATAAGTCCTCTCCTCGCGTTTTCCCCTTCAGCGATTCCATGCTCAAAAGCTCCTCCGTTATCTCAAAACTGTCATTTATCCCTCGGATAAAAATTAGGAGCTGAGCAGTGTCTTTCATGTCGTTGCTTTCATCCAGTGCTAGTGAATATAAATTAAAGGACTCCGCTTTTTTGTTTAACTCGCTGACTAGATCTTCGTCAATCAGTTCCACACGCCGAGTCACTGTCCTGCGTGACAAGCTGATTTTTTCAAACTTGCCTTTGCTTTCCGGACACAAGAGATCTGCTGTGTCTACTATGCATTCTTTCAAAAACTCGCCTTCGGATAAAGGCTTGCTAGCCTTTGCTAACTTGAATGCCAGCAAAAAACTTGCCTTGGTACTTGACTCCTGGATCGCAGTTTGTCGGTGAAAAAAATTCTGCTGAGTCTGTAAATTAGCTGCCAACCTCTGAGCAGTAGCCGCCCGTTCCTGTGCTGACTGCTTGCTAGCATAGTTAGCATGCTTTGTGGCAAAGTGACGGCTGATATTGTACTCTTTGAAAACTGCAACCGTTTCTTGGCATATCAAACATACAGCCGTTGATCGGACATCAGTAAAAAAATATTTTGTTGTCCACTCCTTTTTAAACACTCGGCACTCAGTGTCCACTTTTCTTTTCTTTGGTCCGCTCATTTTTACCGAAGGGGGGAAATGTCAGCTGGAAAGTGTGTCTAGACTAGTGCGCCGTCTATCGGGGAAACGAGGGTATTGCAGGGGAAAGGGAAATGAATCAGGATTTTACACATCCATGGGTTTTTACGATAATTTGGACAAGTTCGGCGGGCCGGATTAAAAAGCCTAACGGGCCGTATACGGCCCGGGGGCCGTAGTTTGCCCATGTCTGATCTAGTGGAATATGCTTGAACAACTTATAAAATAAAAAATGAAGCAGGTATAAATCTTTTTGAGCAGCTCTTTAACATTTCATTAGCAAAGCAAGCTGAGGAGAAATGCAAGAGAGAACGTTGCTATTCACAACCAATGTACAGAAATGACAACAAAGACCCAGAATAAAAGAAAAACATTAGTTTTCTATATTTTCTAAATGATACATCAGGTCACATAACTTCCACGATGGACAAACAAAACATGCTTTAGATATAATTGAGTTCCTGAATCCACAATCCATTATTTGCTTGGTGGACAGCTAAACCTAAAGGTTACTTTTTTGTTATATCCACACATATACTTACTTTTTGTGTCCAGCTGAGCTCGATACTTGTTGAAACCTTTGAGCCTAACCCGCTCACCCAACAGATGGAGGAACTCTTCCAACGCAGGACCGGCTGCTTCGTTATTGTACATTTCCTCTTCGCTGCTCTGGCCTGCCATGCAGTACATCACCCCCACCTTCCGCTGGAAACTCAGCTGTACAGAGAATACAAATGAAGAAGCAGAGACCAAAACATTACCTGGAGAAGTCAAGTCAAAGTCCCCTTGTTGACATTTTAGTCAGAACTTGTGTTGGCATTTCAGAAACAACCTTGAGTTGTTCTGTTGTGGTGGTGGTGATATTTTCCCCCAAGAAATTATGCTGACATTTTCAGAGATTTCAACTTCTGATGATTGCACCAGGGAGGGTGAGCATCGTGAGCATCAAAAAGCTTGTTTTGTGTTTTCCTTTTTTTTAAAGGTTCAGATAAATGCGATGCGAGTTTGCCAAAGACAAGCACAGTTTCACAGAGTAAATTCCACAAAGCAGGTCATAAAAATGATACAGCTAAAAGGAGGGAATGATAAATAAGAGCCATCTCCTGTATAAAGGGGGAAAATATCTCCTACACCAGAAATGATTCATGAACTCAAAACAAAATTTGTTTGCGTGACACCTACTACACTGTGTGTGGATGGCTCACAAAGTTCTGTTGGTGAATAGATTGCACCCTTCACACTTATTTTACAGCAGTAGCATAAACCTCACATTTAAAATACAACCTTTTCCAGATTCATTTAATCAGCAAGTGCAAAAGAAATCCACTTTAAGCATCATCTTTAAAAGTAATAGTAAATGCAAAGTTTTAATTTATACTTTTTTATTTTGATCTGTAGCTTATAAACATTTAATTAGTAGTCAATTACTTCCTGTTCTCACGCGTATTAATATGAAAGATGGAGGCCCATTTCTCTTGACTAAAAGCCACTATACTGTACACTGACCCATATTTATCTTGTCATCAGATAAAAAAAGATTTAAAGGGGGTAAAAACATTTACAAAGTTCATGGTTTGAAAACTGCAACAAAGTTGCAGCTTGGAGTCATGAGGTATCCAAAACAACCATTACATGCCATCTTAATGTCAACTAATTTGGAAGGAAAGTCATTCTTTGTTCTACCACCAGAAACAAAAACACGTGAAGTGTGCTAAATGTCACTGAGGCTGAAACTATGTACTGTTATCAAATCAAAACAGAAATTTATCATTGTGCACAACTTGGAAGAGCATCCAAAAGTTTTTACTCAAGTGAGAGCCGTCCAAGAAATTACAGGAGAGTAAAAGAGTATTTGGTAAAAAGTCTACTCTAGTACTGAGTAACTAATTAAAATATCAATCATGTAATATTTAAAAATTACATCAAATGGACCAAAATATAAAGATATGTGGAATTTTTGCATTTTAAAGACCAAAGTAAAAATAACTAATATAGATAATATAACTACAATATAACTAAATCAGGCTAAAAAAAAAAAAACTTTCCTCCTCAAATCAATTTCTTTCAATATAAAACTTATGAAACTAACAAAAACTGCGTTTGTGTCTGGTGAATTTTTGGTTAAAACGAGCTTGTTCTTCATTCATTGAAGTTGCGCCCAATGTGTAGAGTATCCAGGAATTTTAATCAAGAGTAGCAATACTTAATAAATTACTCAAGGAAAAGTTAAAAAAAAATACAGCATAGTAGCAATACTCCTAGAAGTGAACTTTTCCCAAAAAGTCTCTCAAGTACATGTAACTAGTTATTACTCAACTCAGGTTTTGAGCCCAGTGCAGAAGGTTCTAGTTTGGCATTAAGTCATAGTGGAAGTAGCTTGTCCTTCAATAGAAATGATCAAGAAATAGTTTAACAGTTTCTTAAAAACCACCAAGTAGGTGGGTGTCCTTATGTAAATGTGTTATTATTTACACTTGTAGCATTGTTATGTATTAACTACTCTGTCATGTTGAAAGTGAGTGTGATTTTAAGTCCTGTGCATGTTTTGGTGGGGGCCTGGATATACGTTTGGACTACTTACATTAATCTCCATCACTGTAAATTGGAAAAGATGTTTCCAAGTACATTTTTTGTCTGAATGATGTTTTTAAAACACTGTCATTAGGAGAGGAAGTCTAAAGAATCCTTCCATTTTAGTAAGCTGATAGTGGCAATCAAAGGTACACAATCAAGAGACGTAATCAAGAAAATGAATGCAGCCCAGCTTATCTGAGAATAAATTTGCTCATTGTGTCTTCTTACCCCCTGCTCATCCAGCTTCATCAGCTGATCAGTGACCTTAGGCGTGTTGAGTGCCAGACGGAGGCAGTGCACATTGAGCTCAGGAACAAGATATTCCAGTACTTCTTTGAGAGGAAGACCACGAGCAAGACCGTGCTTCGCTGTCGATGGCACAGCATCTTCAAGGATGGATCCGCGCAAGGTGGTAAGCTAGAGACGATAGGAAGAAAAAAAGAACACAGTTTGGTAATGGGTTTTACTTGAATGGGTTTATAACTCCAGGTAAATGTACTCTGGTGATTTAGAAAAATATAGAGATGGATTAGCTAAAGGACAAAGGGAAAATACGTGTAGGTTTTAACAGTGAAGTCTCTAAGGTTTCGAGGTGAGACAGACTAAGGAAGGACTTCCATAAATAAATCAGGAAGACTGTAGAAAAGTCCAAGGCCTGAGTATCCATCATGAGCAAGTAAACAGAGCTGGTAGTCTCTAGCTGTCTCCAGGCACTTAACAGTGTCTGTGTTTTATGTTTGGTAGTGCCTGTGATGGTGTAAACACACTCAGTTTTATATAAAGTGAAGAGGAGAAATGCTCTTAGCTCAAGAGCAATGGACAGTAGTAAAGGACAGTGGCCCCCGGTGCACAAAATTGTCTTCAAAATGAGAGCATCCCACTCACTCCCCCATATATTCACATGTACTTTTAAACCTGGAAAGTTTTCCAATCTTAAAAAAACAGCAATTATAATGGATAGTGGGATGCAGAGTTGAAAGACAGAAAAATATCACACTTTGTTATGCATCATACTAATGGGACTCCCAAGCCAATTACTCAAGTTATACTTTAATGCAAGAACTATGCTTTACTTTTGATGCTTGAATTCTTTTGGTCTAAATTTAAACTTTTTGGGTGAAAAATGGCACAGCTCAGTCCTTCAGTGATGAAGTTTGACAAAGATTCTGGGTGGGTGTTTAGCTCAGGGGATGAGCACATGGATCTTTAGCACTAATGTGCACAAACTAGAGAGATTTAGAAGAGACTCTCACTGAAAATGGCTGATTGAGAACACAAAGACTCAACTGGAAGAAAACATTAGAAAAAAAGTCAGATCAAACATGCACAAATTTGAGGTGGTGGCTCAGCAGAGGCGGAGGAATCTTGAGCTGACAACCGTGAGCTGAAGCTTTTACATCGAACCCCTGCTGGGTGAAGATCCTGTGTGTTAACTCCTACACAATCTGAACTCATAATAGCTTCTCTGTAGCATCACTCAGAACAGAGTGTACTAAGTATTGACACATTTAAAAGCATGAACATTCATAGCTATTAATATGGTAAATCTAGGTGAATGGAAAGCTCAAATGGAAACACATACTTCAGCATAATGAGCAATAAACACACACATGAGGAGTTTTTATTTTGATGTTTTTATTTTTATTTCGTTTTACCTCGCTCGTTCTGAAGATGACCCTGTAATTATACTGCTGGCCATGCTCCTTGTGTTCCTCCAGCTTCTCCCTCCTCAGACTCACCGCCACTGGGCCCAAGTTCTCATCCACCCCCAGATAGTTCCAGTGCTCTAAGGTTTAGATTGAAAATAATGCTATTTGTGATAGGTGTGGTAATGAATGGATCACAAGAAAAAAAAGGCTGAAATCTAAAGAAATTAAGAGAACAATAAAGATTGTAACAATAGAATTAAAATAATAGCAAGGTTACAGTTACATGTTAAATATGCTACTTTCAAAACATTGGCCTGTAAAGGGATATTTCCCAAAGAAAATGCAATGACAAAAAGATTTTCAAAAAGTCCTATTGTGCCGGGAAGTTTATATACACTTATCACGGACATAAATGTTTTCAACTTTGCATATTTTTAATTTTAAGAATCAATAAAGTTGTGGCTTAATGCTTCATCCATTCTAAAACCTTTTGGCATGTTATGGATCGTTGATCTGTTGTAAAAACCTAATTTCGTCACAAGTTTGTTCAAGTTTTGTCAAATCAGGAGCAGACACTTCCTTCTTAGTAGGAAACCAAGCACGGGTTGTGCTTCACTACTGCAGCACCCCAAGATCAACATTTAAATTTGAATGTACTTAAGGATTGGCAAACAAACAGCAAAGATCACAATAAAAGCTGCTTAACAAGGTGAGCAATTTTATGCCCAAATTACTGAACTTCTGATAATAAAGTTTCCTGATCCTTTTGTCAGATTAGTTGTCTAATCGTATCATAACTAAACAGATGTAAATGAATCACATTTCTTCCTTATCACCATTTATTTAAAATCCCCCAACCCTTACTAAAACCTGATTAAACTGTTTGGACTATTCTGAAAAGCCAGCTAAGTGTCATTTTAAATTATTTCCATCACTTTTGACCAGAAAAACAGTTAAATATTGTACAAGAATAAGCCATGACATTGTTTATGGCTGCAAGAAGTAGTAAAAAAGCCTCAAAATGCATCATTAAATGACAAAAATTAATAAGACGTTTAATCCAATGATAGGCGTCCAATTCTCTTACCTCTAAGATAGAAATACTTTCTGTAGTAATAGGCACCAAGGTCAACATGTTCCACAATATATCTCTTGGACCTGTCAGCATGTTGACTTGGGCCATCTTTAGCAGCCTCCAACACAGCCACTCCAGCATTAGTGAAATGGGTTGTGAGAGTGGCTTCCAGCGGTCCTTCCTCTGTACTGCCAGAAGAACTGCTGGAGCTCCCGCCGCTACCAATGCTGCCCTGCTGGAAGACCGATTACAAAGAAAAGTGAAGCAAATGA
Source organism: Xiphophorus couchianus (assembly GCF_001444195.1). Lineage (NCBI taxonomy): Eukaryota > Metazoa > Chordata > Actinopteri > Cyprinodontiformes > Poeciliidae > Xiphophorus > Xiphophorus couchianus. The sequence continues at coordinate 6,019,401 of NC_040242.1, read as the reverse complement.
TCCTAAAGCTGCAGTACGTAATTTTTATAAAATATATGTGCTTTACATATTTGTTAAAACTGTCACTATGTTGTGACAGTGTAATATGAGACAGATAATCTGTGAAAAGCTCACGCTCCTCTCCATTCTCCCAGTGCTACTACAGTATTACTGTCAGAAGAAATGCAGAGCTCCCAGTCAAAAACTGGGAGCCAGGAGGAAGGTCTTAGTGCTGCCAGTCATGCTTGTGTACGCGCTGAACAATGTGAGAATTGTGGAGAAGCAACTCACAGTCCCAGGAAATATCAATGTTATTCATATTTTAATCGCTATGCTAACCAGCCCGAGTATTCATGGCAGGCTCCAATATCAGGAAGAAGCTGTAACATAGCAGAGAGCAAGGAATTGATTGACAGCACTAAAACCCTCCTCCTGGCTCTGACTGGGTGGGTGCCAGTTAGCACTGGGAAAAGACAGAGGAGCTCAATTTTTGATTTTTTTTACAGTCTGTCTCAATGTGCCATTCTGTTATGACATGGTGACCCTTTCAACAAATATGTAAATGTGAATCTTATTTATACACATGTTTTCTTGAACTCAACATACCTGTTTTGCAGGAGAAATGTTCCTTTCCCCCTCTCCACCAATCTCATTCCTGAAACAAGGGCAACTGAGAACCAAATCATTGCTCTTGTCATCCCCAGGGTCCAATGCGGGGCTAGTACCGTGTCCTCCTCCAGTCCCCTCCTTGCTCAGCTCCTCCTGTGAGCCACAAGGGGAGCCATAGGTTCCACTCTGATTGGAGGAAAGGGAGGAAGTGGCAGAGGCTGAAGCGGCAGCAGCGGCTGAGGCACCGGTTGTGGTGTTCTTGCGTTTGGAGCCACATTGACGGTTTTGGATCGCCTCATTGAGGTCAAACAGTAGAGACTGGATGTCAAAATGGGCAAAGCCTTTTTGGCACACCCATGGTTTAGGAGGTGGCCCACTTTCATCCCCTTTCCCGCTATCTTCAGCATCTGAGCCGGCCCTCGATGTGTCGCCCTCCACCTTCACGCTGCGTAGCTTCCGGAAGATAGACTCTCCACCCGTCTCTGACTTTGACCTTCTCTTCAAGTGTTTCTCGCGCTCTTTCAGGCGGCTGGCGGGACTGCCACGAGCTGGACCATCGGGCAGATCCAGGGCGGCCTGTTTTATAGGGGCCACAGTAAGGAGTTCTGACAGTCTTTCTGGAGCTGGGCTTCTCTGATCAGGGGCCTCGGAGGACTGGTATCCCTTCAGCATGTCAAAGAAGCTCTCTCCCGACACGCCGTGTTTGTCTATTGAAGAAGTGCTACCGTATTCACGGTGCATGGGCGTCCATCCAGAGAAGGACCAGCCCTCATTGCCATCCCCATCCAGCTCACTGATGGTTATATCACTGTTACTGCGCTGGCGGATCCGTCTCATCCCTTTCCGAGGAGAACCCAGGTAACCATCAGGTGACAGGAAGCGATTGTCCTTTCCTTTGCTATGCATCTTGTTCTTTAGTGTATTCTGGATGTTGCGCAGCATCGATGAGTCTTGTGGGCTTATCAGGTGCCCTAACTTCGCTGACAGATTGCTGTGGGCTGCGACAGCTGACACATTCCCCCCTCCTCTTTCTCCACTACCACTCCCGCTCAATCCTCCACTTCCTCCTCCGCCACTTCCTCCTCCGCCCAGGATCCGTTCTCTGTCTCCACTTCCTGATCCTGAGGAGCTGGTGGTGTTCGTAGAGCTAGGCGAGTCCGTTTCCACCGTGATATGCCAAACACCGCCTCCACCGCCATCTTTCCTTGGGGGCCAGTCGGCCACACGAGCTCTAACCCCCATCTTGGGGACACCAGGGTTGGTGCCAGTGGTTGATGCGGAGGAGATATGTGCACTCTCGCTTCGAGGTGGCGGTGCTCCTCCATTGGGCAGTCGGAGGCGGCGGGTGTAGAACTCATCGGTTGCCGGCACAGAGCCCCCAACCGACCGTTCTGTCTGAGAGCGCTTCAGACTAGTCATGACGAAGAATGGGGAAGAATGTGGGGAGAGGAGGTGGGAGGGAAAGGTAAAGATGGGTTGTGAATGGGGGTTAGATTTGGGTCAACATAATGCCCACTGAGTGAAGAGCAGAGGGGAAATTCACATCTGGTTCTGAAGAAAGAGAAAAACAGATAAAAACATAAACAAGTCAATGTATAAACTTTTTCATTTTTATAAAAACAACAAAAACAGCAGGATATCAAACACTCTGAACTGCTAGAGGTAACATGTTTGTTCTCAAGGCACAAATTTCAAAAGGTGAAAAATTGGGGTAGGGGGGGTGGGCTTACTCCAAGAAGATCAGGTTATTTTACCTTAAAAAACCTCCAGTATGAAGAAACTAATGTGTGGACAGTATTTTACAGCTGCAGTCTTTAAAAAGCCATCTGCTCTGGATTTATGTGGGAGAAGTCAGGCCGCCTCAACGGAAACACTGGAACGTAACGACTCAGAACAGTGGTGCAGACAGCCTGTGCACAAAGAAAACAGAGAAAACTTAAGTTAATTTTACTATTTACTGCAAAATTAGATTTATAGCTCAAACTCAAACATCTTTAAATCTGAAAAAGAGCATAATGGAATGTGGCTGGTTACAAAAAAAGGTGGTTTAATACCAAAAGTTCAGTATTTTCAGCAGATTCATGGAAAAAAATCCTCAACAATATGTTTAAAAGATGCATGTAGGTTTTATTAATTTCACCAAATTTCAATAATCAATGACATCACTCGTTCCCCGCTTTACACAATGTCAAAATCGAACCATAAATCAATTAGAAAGTCACTGCTAATGAACATTTGGAAAGCCTTAGGAGCGGAATGAAATACGGAAAATGTTCATGGACACAGCAAAACGGTGTGCAGCTCATTAAGCCAGTCAAAACAATGTGACATGTTTTTCTTCCCGCAGACATCGATGCAGCTTCAGGGTGCCAGACTGTCCGCTTTTCCAACTGGTTTGTCCATAATATTATAACACCTCTCTATTCCGGAACAATCTTTTGAGTCACCATGGAGATAAGCGGTCTTGCAAAGACCATGTTTTTCAGTGTTGCGTGTGTGAATGTGAAAGAGAAAAGGCGATGAGAGAGACCGACTTCTTTCCTTACTAGAAAACTCATCAAGTTCACATTTGATAGCATTCATTTGTGGTATCACTAATGTGTTATTATTACTCTAGAAAAACTCGTCCATGCTTTCAGTTGGGTACAAAATATACCATTAATCTTCACAATGCTTCCCAAATACAAATATAAAGTATTTCACACATGATCAGCTTTCTGGTGTTCTTCCTAACGTAACTGAACCATTAAAATCAGCTTGCTTTAGATTCTATGGGATATTTTCCCATGACAACTTGCCTGGAACCTGCTACGTGTGTTTCCCCCTCCCGCATCTCCATCTCGCCCAGTAAGTGCTGGGTTACACTCCAGAGCCCTCCACCCACCAACAACTCTGAACAGGATTAAGGCTATGGATGGAATGCTGTTTGGTAGGACTGGTAAAACTACAGTTACATCAACATAAAATGAGGAGATAACCGTTTCCAGTTATCTGACAAACTGTGAAGTTAAATAAACAGCAGATCTGGCCAAGCATTTTGAACGCAAGTTGATGTTAGAGAAGCAAAGAAACCACACTTATTCAGTGTGTTGTGCCCTGACCAATGGTTGGACAACATTGAAGTAAAAAATTAAACCTTTTAATTCAATTTAAAATGTTAATTTAATCATTTAATTAAACTCTTTGGCAGAGTTTTCTCCAGAAAACTTGCTAACCCTAGTGGGAGGGGTGCTAGGGCAGTCATCCAATGGCCCACCATGATTTTTAGATTTTTTTTAAATTTTCAAGTTGACAGGAAATCTGAAAATATCACTAGGTAATTATGTGTTATTGGAAGACATTAACAATACCTAAGTACTAACTATGAAGTCTTAAAAAAGGCAAACATTAAAAAGCCTAAATAAACAAACCAGCAATGCTTAGCCTATTGGGAGCCTGGTGGCCCGCCAGGCTTATAATACACTGGGGGAAACCCAGCTTTGGTGTAGAAGTTTGTACAGTAGGAAGTCTCAAAGTTACCCTGCATCAGTGAGATTTAAAAACCAACTCTGAGGAAGGATGAAGAAATTACGTATTTATAAGTGAACTTTATTTTCAACGGCATGTCCATACATGTTTCAGATGATCATAGAGCAAGACTTTTCACAAACAGCAGTAAATGAGTGCAACTAAGCTGCTTAAAGTGGTAAAGGTGTGATTATATAGTGAAGGGCAAGAGTGTCCAAAGTCTGCCTCCTAATCCTTGCGAATACCAGGAGGTTCACTGTTTAGTGATTTTTATTCCAGCAATTCCCATGGTGCAAATGACATGGTTTTAATTCCTATGGCAATGTAACGTGCTATTTAAGAAAAGTCTGAACTTAAATATATAATTTGTGGTGCATCTGAACAGATGTAATGTCCAGTCAGTGCATTGGTGTTCAAGTCCAGTCCTCAAGAACTGTTATCAACTTTTAGTAGCTATAGAGGACTGGAGTTGGGAACCCATGGTCTAAAACCATGAAAGGGAGAGACTGAACTAAAAATGACAATCACCAACATTTAGAAACATTAAATCAAAATCTAAATTACTTTAGCCTTGTGCTGAAGACTTTGGGTACCACGCCTGGATTCCACTTTAGACAACTCTTTTTTTTTTTTTTTACACTAATGGTGAGCAATTCAATCAATAAAGAACTGTCATATCACTCTGCAGCTTTGAAACCCACTGCTCATTATTTTACAGTGTCTCCTTTACTCCTTTGCAACCTGTAAGCCAGTCTAGCTTTAAACTGTGAAGTGTAACTATGAGAAATTCAAATGCAAAACATTTGCGTGTGCACAAAAGGTGGCATGCTGGAATTAGTCATCTCTATTTGTAGAGCAGCTTATATCCAGACATTTTTCTTATCCTAAAAAGGTTTCATGCTTTTTCTAGATAATTATGCTTTTCTACTCTGGTAGGTTTTTTTACTCTATGTAAAAATACACGACTATCTTTGGTGGTAAGAAAATTATTTCCATTGAAACTTGAAGGGCGTTATGAAAAGCACAACTGCATGAATAGACAACCTTGGTTCAAGTTGGGCAAAAATATATTTTCAACAAATGTGGTAGAGCTGCACTTTCAATAAGAATAACATGAAAAAATGCATGCTGCAATAAACAATAATATAGTTCTTAAACAACTGCTATTGTGCAGTTGTTCAAGATTATTTATATTGTGATGTGAAGATAAATGAAAACTTGTCATTAAAGACAAAACTGGGATGCAGAGGCTCCATCAAGTATGCAGTAATGAGTCCTAGTTTCTCTTGTAGTCTCAAAATTCTTACTACGAGTGGCTAGCTAACCACAGTAATCCAAAAACTCATGCAAAGAACCTACGTGAGGCTAATACCACTCAGTTTGATACTGATTATTACTCTTTTACAAAGTGAGGTAAATTTATTTCCTCCTAAAATCATGTGACTGAGATAACATTCTCACAGCTGAAATGTTTTGGATTAACAATAGAACACCTCCTGCTCAGTGTTGCATCCTGCTGTTTATTTTGATCCATCCATTTCACTGGAGCACATTCTGGACATGTCACCTGCCCATCACAGGGCAATGGAGATACAAACAGGACAAGCAACCGCACACACATTTTAAATATCTGCCTAAGGGCAATTTAGAGGTTCCAATTTAGCCAACAGACAATGTTTCAGGGGTGTGGGAGGAAACCACAGCACCCAGCAAGAACATGCAACTCCACAGAGATAGGAAATAATGGTCACAACTGTCCCACCACGCATTCAAGTGATATTTTTGATATCACTTGTCACAAAACTGAAGTAAGTCAATGTGCTGCATAGAGGTGTGCTTAAAGTAAATATATTGCACTGAATCCATAGCTGCAATTTTCAACACAACTTTCAATTTTGGTCTTTTGATACTGATAACTGGTGGTGTTAAAGTAAACAACCAAAAAAAAAAAATCTTTAGCATGGCACAAGTCTAATATTAATTGGAGTAAGAAAAAAAAGTGATTTTACCACTTTTCCCACACAACACCCAATAAAAGCACAGAAATAGAAGTCAAGAAGCAGCTCAGTGCTAAAATCTAATAAGAGCCAATGATATGTCTGAACTAAAACTTGAATAGTGTGCTCCAAATAACACCTGCAGAGCAGCCTCTCTGTTTTTCCCCCACTGATGATTGGCTAGTACTTCTAATGAGAGCTGGAGAGAAAGAGGAAACAAGGCAAAAATAAGAGTTAAAGAACAAAGTGGGTGGATAGTAGAGTATACTATATGTAAGGCAAGCAGACCTGGGAATTGAAACAAACGAGCCAGGCATTGCTTCCCTTCCTGCAGCCACTGAGGGCAAATTACACTGACAGACACTCTGTAACCTTTATCAATGCCTAAATAAGGTCGATGTATGAGGTAAATATGCAGCATCGATGCTCAATGCAGCTAACTGCTTTCGTGGATGTCTGTTACTGTAAAATGTCAACACAATAATGTCCATGCTTCTCTCAGATAATGGGGCATAAGACAGTAAGAAAAATGGCTGCAGCAGATTAGAAGTGTTGCCATGACACCCAAGAGAGCATTTGCAGATGGCAAAAACAGCTCCACTATGATACATTAAATAAAAAGGTAAAGAGGGGAATATATGGAATCAAACTGTATAACCTTCACCATATGACATGATGCTGGAGCCTCCATAAGCATTTTGTTGTCATTTTAAATGGAAAAGCACCATTAAATATACCCAATATCCAAAGTTGATCAAACAATAAATAGCTCAAACACATCACTGTGGTATATTAGATATAGGAAGAGTAGAAGGAACAACTAGGTGCAATATATGACCACCCAAGTAAAATTCACACAAATTCAGCTTGTCCACCTGCTTGACAAATTTCAAGCAACAACAAAGACTGCTAACCATCATTAGTTTTATATGCAATATTCTTAATGTATAAATAGTATATGTTTACCAAAGAGTCGCATGAAGCCACAATTGCCTGGTACATGACATTTCTGTGCTTTCACAGAGACCGAATGTTTCATTGGGACAGTTACTCTAATTAATTGAATGAGTATTTAGTCAGCCATGATCTCATAAATAACGTCTGAAAGAAACAAAGCAAAAGAAAACAACAAAAATAGTTTGAAAACAAAGACGAATAGGTTTTCTATATTTCCACACAGTGGTGGGCACTGCTAACTAATGTTAGCTGCACTAATCGTATAACACCAATCACAATCATTAGTTCCGCTAAATACTAAAATACAACACCAACATGGTATTTATTGAAAAGTAATGCTAAAGCGATACATTTAAACCTTACTGATGTCCACCATGTGTCAATAACACAGTGTGTAGTTATAGCAACCTTAGCAAAAAATGCTAAAGACCTATTAGCATATTAAAAGAAGCGTGCCCACCACTGTGTCCATATGACTGACATAATTTCTTCAATTTCCAACCCTGTTAACCCCTCTGACAAGACTCAGTTTTACATAACCCAATTCTTTTAAATAATACCATCTGGTGCCTCAAGTATTCATGGAAACTTTTACCCCTGAACCAGTAATCAGAGTTGTCTCTAATGTTTGACTCAACATAGTGATTCAAATTAACGTCACATATTAGCAAATGATTTTTGAAATCACCCTTGCTGTAAGGTTTGCTGTCAAGAACAGGTGTGCCAGTGCCCACCACTGAGTGACTATAAATCTGCTCCAGTGCACAGTGAGTCATGCACACCTGAAAATTACAGACTGACTGACAGAGGCTGCAGTCGAGAGCTGAAAAGGACCGGTGACAAACGCTTTTGAAAAGAAGAGGCATAAAATAGAGCACAAGGTGATCAGAATGCATACACAGACATACATACTTGCATATACAAATATACATAGACATGAGAAACTCAGGACTGAAGCCCTGGCATTATCAATTACCTCAAGGTATTCTCTTTAAATTTCCAGACAGCAGACACCAAAATGAAGTCTTTGTGGCTTAATCAGTGTGTACTGTGCTCAAAATGGATGGTTCTCCATAACCTGTACTTAACAAAGATCTCCACCTTCTAATCACAGAACAAAGCATAAAATGACAGGACTAGAGCCCTCTGAATTAAAAGAAAAGTTCAAAACTAAAACTGAAAATCGATGGCATTTGTTTTTGTTGCTAAATCTCTGACAATTATACACCTGTTTCTCCACTCAGACATTACTACACGGACCGGTGAGTCAAGTCAAGTCACATCATGTTTGTATCAATGCTGACAAAACATGTTACGTTATGTCTCAATGGCTTTCACAATTTCATAAGAAAAAATATTTTCTGACCTTGCCTAGCAACCAACTCTGAGGATACAGGAAAAACTACTGTCAAAATGTGTCTGATTTTGACTGTAGAGGCAAGCCTTTTTCCAAAAAGGTGTTAAAACCACTATGTGCTTAGAAAAACAAAACAATGATAATCTAGGATATGGCTCAGGCAGTCAGTGAATACCTCTCTCTCCATCTCACAGCAATAACACAAGGGACCCAGTTAATGAGAAATGTTGCATCTCATTACTGCTTCTCACCAAGTCATCCTTCCCAGACTCTGCAATATTAGTGGATCTCAGGTTTCAGTTGGTTTAAAGTATGAGTCAGTGTGGAAGAGGAAGCATCAAATGTTTGAGTCGGTTTCAAACTTAGTTTAGTAATATAATAGTACATACCAGCCCTTTCAGCAAAATATGAACACGCATGATATTAGACATTGTGTTTATTCTTTTTTGTTACACAAAATCTAAGGGAAATAGAAGAGAGTTTTACCTTTCTTAAGTGTTATCAAACAATACTCAGGAGAGAGACATCAGAAATCACTTTAATGGTGAAACTACAAAACTCCCACATTCATTGAAGAAAATAATCAAAATGGATATTTTAAAGCAACTGCTAATTTGGGTAAATTAAATCTATGGGTGGGAGAAAGATCCTATATTAAGAACAAACCAGTACCACACATCATCCCTCTTAATTTCTGCTGTATAAATACGATGATGTGCAAAAATCCACTAGATATTTGCCCAAACTTTCCCCTGTTAGCTGTAAATGTGACAAACTATGATTTTCTCATTATCTCTAAAGGTCACTGTTAGATCACAGCAACATTTTTCTCAATATTAAAATAGACTTTTGCAATAAAAATAAGATTTTTAGCCAATCGAGACGCCATTGAGAACATAACCGTTTAAGTAAAAATGTGGAACAGTTGTAAGTTTTCCAGAAGCAGACAATCCTGTAACTTTAAATAAATTATGACAAAAACAATGCCTTAGTATATACAAGTGTTTTCAAAAAGATAATTTCAAATACAGATTACAAACAGTTATATATGGTATTATGAGCAAAATGTTGCAGGAAAAGTAATATGTTGTTATTGTGCTTAAATGTAAAAGTTCTGTTCTTGTTTCTAAATTTAAACTCATTTAAAAGACAGACAACTTTTCATCTGACAGCGTAAAGAAGCAAAGACACAATGGGGGAGATCAAGTAGAGAGAAGTAAAAAAACAAAGAATAAAATTTTAATTAAATTAATAAAAGACAGACTCAAACCTAATTCTCTTTGAAAACTGGCAGGCAGCAGGATGTCCGATTTGTGGTTTCAGCTCAAAGACTTCCACAGAGAAATTATAATTGTGTGCAAAGAAAAACATGATTTGTCGTTTTTCTTTTCTTCCCTCTGCAGACTTTGACAGTGAGGTGGGGTCCATGTTATGCCTCAGTGAAATGTGAGGGGGGGTTGAGAGCTCTGAATTTCGCTGCCGTCTTTCCTTCAAATGTGGAATTGTGGATATTGTTTTCTTTATTATTTCTGCTAATACAACCAACCTATGGAAGTAGTGGCAGGAGAAATAAAGCAAAGATTTAAGTGAGGAGAGGTGTTTGTGCGCCTGTGTATGCAGGTCCAAGCAGTGTCTTTGAAAGGTAGTAAATTTAAACTCACAAAACTGCTTTATATAAGTTATAAAACATTTATTATTGCATCAAGCTTTCTCTGTGCATATTTTAAACAGCAGCTAGGGGCAGGATGTGCTTTGCACCAGAGCCATCAGTCCATATGTCCACTTTGCATCACACCTCCATTTCAGCAGCAGCTTTTAACTGTCTCATTAGCCAACAGATGTTTTTGAAGCTCTGACTCACAAATATGCAACATCTCATTTCCATTTGTGAGTCATTTTTCAAAACCCAGTTTACAATTGAATTGCTGTTATTGTTGCTTGTGGTGTATCAAGACCTACTCCTTTTATTTTATATATATTGACATAAATGTTAGTTTTAGAAGTTTTTTTTTTTTTTAAACTTACATAAATGAGTTAAAAAGTGGTGCACCTTTGTTTGAAGGTGTCTGGATTTCTTGTCTGAATAAAAAGAAAAACAATTGTGTATATTTATAGATTTTTATCCCTAAAATCCAAACAGTTAGCATAACAGAGGTAGAAAATAAAATAAAAAACATTTTAACTTCAGCATTTATATTCAATTCTTACTGGTAGAGATCCATGCAGAGGTTTTTCTACATATGAAATAACTCGGTTGCTGATTTTCTTTTCTTTTTGTATAAGGTGTAATTTTTGTTTTTCCAAATCAGTAAATGTGCCATAAGTCAAAGTTGGTAAATGTTCCACAAACTGTATCAGAAGGAATTCAAAAGGAAACTGTAACAAGAGACAGTAACTAGAGAAAATAACTAACTACAGCTAGTTATTTTGGACCGGTTTTGGGACATTTTACCAAATTACTGAGGGAATGAGTTGAACAGGAGGCGCACTAAATTCTGTCTCAATCAGATATTGCAACTCTACGATGCACTGATGTACACAATCAATTTATTTACAAATAAACAAGTTTTTAAAGAAAAATGTGTGACAAATGAAGTGAATATCAATTTTTGTACCAACTTCAGAAGACTGAGGCTGAACAGATCACACCAAAGCTGCTAACTGCAACATCACTACACAATATGCATACCATGAAGAACTGATTGGAGTGTTAGCTGAATATTTTAGTATCACTCATCCAGGCTCTGTATGACTGAAATATATTTGGTGACACCAAAGTGAAGCAGTGTAAATTTTGCTCCAGCTCCCACACAACTGAGATAAAACTAAAACCACACTACCACCAACACTTTATCTGCGTGAAATTTGCTGTGATAGACAGGCAGCTACATGTCTTCTTTTAATCTAGCTGCAGTTTAGTTTATAATATAAACAAAGCAAACTGAAGATAAGAAAATAACTGTGAATTTTAAAGTGTAACTACGAGTTTTAGAACTACAGTAAGCAAACAAAATACTCTGAGCCCAACTGAATACGACTATGTTCGTCTGTTTTATGTGAATCTCACAGTTCATGTTAAGGTACTGTCAACTGATATCTAATCAAACTTAAAACGCTAAACATTGTGCTCCAAGTATCAGATAGTTCAGACAGAAGAATCTAGGCTACATGAGATCTATACAGCCAATTGCTTCATTGACAAGCTGATCAATTATTTATGTAAGCAGAGAAATTTTGAGAAGGGAGAGGAAAGCATGGTTGGAGGATAGGTACAATGATTTTCTCCCTCAGGCTTGTATTTTACATGCCAAAACCAGTGATGTAACTTTGTCACCTCGTAATTATTGCTGCTTTATCATTTCTGTGTTGTGAAAATGAGGATGTCCCTAATAACTTACAAAAAACAACAAAAATAGCCAAATATTTGTGCTGAGTTCAGTGAATGATCACAGCATGAAGTATTTTATGATATGTTGACTAGTTTTCTAGTTCTCTAGTCAACAGTGACTTATTTTTGCATTTGTTTCTGATGTTAAATCATTTATCTGTTTGTAAAGGTATTTTTTCAGTCATGTACAACAATCTTTTCAATGATTTCTGATTGCATTAGGGCTTTTTATACTCTTATTTTCCAAAAAGGTAATTTACAGTATGGCTCAGCAACATAGCAATTAGTAAACTGAGTCACAATCTGCTTTGGTCTCATTGTGGCAACAGATTGCCTCCTCCAACATAACAATGTGTGAGCCTGTACTTATCGGGTGTTACATGATCTGAAGTTTTTAGTCACAACGCACATCCCCAAAGAAAAATCTACTATATCAATTTTAATTTGTCTAGGTCTGCTGATGTAATCCAAGACATATTCTAAACTAATGATTTTTTTTTTATCTGCACATCTCCTCATGCCTTAACCACAGTAAGCAGAATGGTTAAAACAAAAAGAAACCATTAAAAGTGGCTAGATATCTAATAATAAAAATTCAGCTTTTTTTTCCTGCATATTTTTTTAAATTATGAAATAACAGAAATAAAGAGGTGCTTCAACCTACCGCTAACAATATTCCATCAAAACGTGTAATTTTTTCAATTAGTTACATTAGAGACTTCTAAACTAGTTTCAGATCCATTTCATCAACTAAAAAGACTCCTAAACAGACCAGCAGAGGTTCTGGTGCCAACTTGTTTAAATTTTGTTTTAAAACAATTTAAAAACTTCCGTCATTCGGCATTGCTAAAGCTACAGGCAGACTACAACTATAAAATAATGCAGAAAATTTATGTCATCGTTCACAACTTCTCCTTCTGTTCGATGACTGGCCTGGTTGAATTTCTTCCAGGGAAATCCAAGTCAATGGGAGAAAGTCAATACTGAGATGTAAAGAAAGATTTGAATTGCAGGCAATAGCCAGGCTACGAAAAACACAGTTTTAATTTGTACATTTTTTAAATTCAAATTGTGAAAAATTGGAATTCTAAGGTTTCTTAAAAAATTTAAAATCGTATCTCGTTTTTGCGCATCATCTCCTCTTGAGCTGAATGTGACTTTTCACCTCTTACAACACAGCTTAGAAGAAACTTTGGATTCAAAGTATTTTATAAGTCACCAAGAAAATTACATGGCATTTCAACTTTTCAAAATTTTTATAAGAGTGTATTATTACCCAGAATTCTAATCTAAAATATAGATGATTCATGATGAAACTCTCACACTATGATGAAGAATTATGGCTTCTAAAAGCAAGAATATTAAATATAAAACTTTTATGCCCGTTAAAATTGAAGTTACTTGGCTTTATGCAAAAACTTTGACCCTCCCTGCCCCTTTTCCTCCCAATCCATTCATAGCAAAAAGTGTCATTAAAATAGTATAGACAAATAGCAGAGTGTTTTACTCAGACAGCAGCACTGAAGCCACCTGATCATCTTTGAAAGCTGCCTCCGCACCACCACTATGAACCCTCTAATCTGTGCCAATCAGATGACGCTAAACAACCATTTGTTATGAATTGGACAGAAGTGCACGCCCCCTCCCCATTTCAACAACCGCTGTAGAGCTAAGCAAATAGCTGCGATGTAGCAAAAGCAGGCACAGCAGTCACGGTGACAGAAATAGAGTGGTGAATAACAGAGAAAAGGAACTGGTGTAATTAACATGGTGGCTGGAGGCTGATGCGCTGCAGAGAGAGAAAGAATGAAACAGAACAGAGGTTGTTGTTTTTTTGTTTTTTCAAAGGGATGTTAAATGTGCAGGAAAAAAGGATGAGGAAGTGATGAAGCATGATAATGAAGAGAAAATAATTCTGGGTAAAAA